>NC_044499.1:4381263-4681263 GCF_902362185.1 Chanos chanos
TTCGATTGTGCTGTATGTCTGTGGATATCCTCACTCCCAAGAACAAATTTTCTTTCCTCGTAGCCAGAGTGCAAATTATACACTGAAAATCGGGAGGGGGGGGGGTCAACTTTTTCTCCAGGGCTATGTAGCATAGTATATATAACTGTTTTGACCCCCCCCCTCCCCCGCTGAAACGTCGCTTTTTTTTTAACCTCTTTGGGGGGGGGGTCCAAGTCTTTATTAGGGGGGTCAACACCCCCCCGGCCCGTCCCCCTTGTTACTTGAACCATGCATTCATACGACTACTTTCATACCTTGTTCGCTCATGCCTCCTCTCCCCTTTTGCTGTAGTTGATCTCTTGCGGGTCAAAGAGACCTCTGCCTGCTCGCATGCTCCAAGCTCAGGCCCTGTCAGAGAGGCCTGTCAGAGAGTGTTGTTAGCAGCATTCCACCTGCACCTCCATCAAGCTCATGAGTGTCCTCAGATTTCCCCTGCTTCTGGTTTCTTCAGTCCCAGTTGGAGCATGGCTCACCTCAGGCAGGCGCTGCATGAACGTGTTGTCTCCTTCTCCAGCGCCAACGCGAAACACTACCTCCTGGGCTTGTTCTGAAGGCTCCCAGAGAGTCTTCTCGCCCACCCCTGTACCGCGAGGTGTTTGGCCTGGGCGCCCTGCTTCTCGCTGGGATGGTTACAACTCGCGCTTGGATCACCCTCGCACACCGAATGGAAACAGGATCTAACACTTTCACTCTTTCTGCAGAAGGACAGCTCAACAACTTCCTCACCCACTGTACCTGCCACCTCTCCACCAGTCTCTGGCATTTCCACAATCATCCAATGATCTGCCTGTTATACGGACTTTTAACTCACCTTCTTTTCTCTGTGTTCTTTTGGATAAGCAAAGTTTAGAAGCCTCATATTCAATGGAAGCTTTACAGAATTGTTGCTCTCACAGACTGGATTTTTTTTTTTTTTAACTTTAAGAAACTTCTATGTTCTGTCTCCTTGGAAACTGCAATGTCATAATGAAAGCTTTACCTTAAAGTCGACCTTTGATTCCTGCACCTGATTACCATCACATTCTCCATTCCATAATGTGTCACTTGGATTGCCTTTTTTCTAGGCACCTCTGCCCTTTTCTTTCCCTCCCATGAAACAGACTACAATTATGCTTGTCGTTTTGTAGTCATCCGGACCTTTTGAACAACTTGGCTTGGTTCTTCCTTTTGGATTCTTTGGAATGTTCTGAAGCCTCATTACTGAAAGAGGGTGGACAGAGTCATTACCATCATCACCAGATTCTCAACAGTCGCCCCCACTCTCCATGGGTTTGAATTTCACTATGCAAACAGTACCCCAAAGTCCAACCTTTATTTTGCACCCGCTTCTCGCCTAGGTCGGGAACTGCCTTCACAGTATGTGATGTGTGTTTGTTTATTGCGTTATCAGTAACACAAACTGTTTATCTTAAGATGTTTTCTCTGCGTACAATGGCTGGCATTTATTCACTTGTACGTGCACCCATGGGCTTTGAGGGATTTCACTGGAGCCCCTGTTTTTGCTGGGACATTTTCAGTAAAACTTCAGTCAGCTTCCCATGGAATTCGCATCCTCTGCCATATTAAAACTCTGTCCAGTCATCATAGTAGACTGCCTTTGGGGGTAAATAGTACTTACATTATTACTAGTGTTGCTGCAATGTCAGAGAGCCAAAACCCAAGAATTTTTACCCTCTTGTACTTGCATAATGAGATGTAACAATAAAGGAATCTTGAATCTTGTAGTTTGAAATGGAAAATAAAGCTTATTTTAATCCATTCTGGCAATAAAACAAGAGTGTATGCTACCCATCACTATTCATGATGGTGCAATAGTCTGTGCTATCCATCAAACCCACTTTCTCTCACCTTATCTCATGCCCCAACTCAGGAGACTTAATGTGGATTTCAGAATCTGAATGTTTTTAAGCATTTTTGATCTTGCTGTTATATGAGATAAGGCAAAGCTTGATGGGCCCAGCACCTCTGTAGGTGCCGTATGACTGCCAGGAGTTGCCTGGGGCATGTCCATTGGGAGTGTGCACCGTTAGCAGAGAGGGGCGCTGGGATGTTGGCTAATTGTTCTGCAGGTGAGTTATGAAATTACCTCATGATAACAAAAGCAATATAGGGACCAAAGTGATTCAGAGGCGTATTAGACTGTATCGAGCGGATTGCTAGCACTGATCCAGGGCTGACTGAAAAAGTCTCAATCAATGTCCTGATCTGTTCTGATTTTGTTTTTTATTTTATTTTATTTATTTAAATTGAGGACATTGAGGACAATCTAAAAGGCTATGAATGCGGAGTGACATCAGACTGACTTGGAGAGAGATGCCTGACAGAAAGGGGGGGAGGGGAAGAGAAGAAAAGGAAGAACAGAAGATATGATGATCTTTGGTTTCCTCTTTTGCATCCCTGCGTCTGCTCTCAGTTTCTGGGTCTTGCACCTGTAGTGTTTTCAGTATTGAAAAATATAATCTACAGATGTATTTGAGTGACCTTTCAGGCCAGCAACTTTGGCATTTAAGTTTATGGTAACTTTGCTGATCCTGTAGGAAAATGTGTTCCCTCACTTTGCATGTAAAACTCATTTAGCAGAGGACAGATTTAATCCTTCAACCTATGGGTTTTTGCATTAACATGCTTCAACTGCGCCACTCTGCTATACGCGATGTACTTTGGGAGTAGGTTTGGAAGGTTCCATGAGTTCTTTTTTTTTTAATTTGGTGTTTTATTTGAGAGTGTCCAAGTTAAAATTTCACGTGGTGCGAGTGCATGACGATCAGCGCGCTCTTTTTGGTGCCCCTCTGGTAGGCCTGTGATAATTATTTCATAATTGTTTAACCGCGATTTTTTTTTTTTTTACATGATCACGGTTTCTTTGTCGAACCGCGACTGAAACATCTTTTTTAATGAGATGGTTCAAAGCATGGTCACACTTTTGTTGGCCTCCATCTAAAACATTTACAATGCCCGCGTGCACCTTGTAGTGCGACAGAAGACTCTATCAGAGGACGCTCCGACTGCATCGATTTACATATGCGAAGTCAAGCCAGCTTTCGAACTTTGAAAATCCAAACAGAATTGGACACTTTCATGAGAAGTGGTGTTGTACCTTTGAGAAATGCCCATAACACTACACTGATATACGTTTGGTTTTCGCTGGAGTAGTCATTTAGTGTTGGTTAAAAAAAAAGCGCTTGACACTGTCGCGTTGGTCCTGTGACAATGTGAGGAGAAGGCAAACTGAGTTCAGCTATTCATAGGCTGTGTATTTGTGTTATTACATTACCTGGGTCACATAACAGTGAGTTACCCAAAAGATGCATCCTGGCATTCATTCAAAACTTTAACTTGTTTTAAAAATACTGAATAAATAAATAAATAAATACGTTTTTTTAAAAAAAAAATTCGACCGAAAGAGACAATCATATCGTTAACTGCAGTTATTGATTTCCGAGACAATTAATTGTGCAGCGACATGGAACTGTTACGGCTCTACCCTCTGGCACGTGTACTGTGTAAGCCATTCTGGTTGAAAGTAGCCTAGTGCTTTTTCAGTCTTCACTGGCTTAATCGATGTACACGCGCACAGATGGTGAAACGCGCGAAACAAACCATTTAGCTGTTACCAGGTTCCAAAGATGAAGCGATCTGTAGCTGGTTATTTAAAAAAAAAACAAAATGAGGCGTGAGAGAGGGAGGCTGGTGGAGAGGGAGAGCCAACACCCAAGGCAATTAAACACAACATATATTAAAAAGTAAAAACACAGAGTACATGGAAAAACATATATGCTGTTGTTATGCTTTGCTTTAAGTTGATAACATTTCTGTAATGTTTTCTTTTAACATGATATGATAGAAGATGATCTGTGTTGTCAGCCACAGCTCTTGGCAGAGAAACTTAATGTTCAGGTTCATATATTTTGCAAATATCAAGTCTCGAGTCACTGTCAATCTTCACATCAATGCAAAACTAGGGTATGCAAATTAAGAGAACGATTCATCAGCCTGCAAGGTCATTGATTAATACCATGCTGTACCTCAAAAAAAAAAGAGAAAAAAAAAAGGGTGCAACCAGCTGAGAAAGTTGGTAGCACGACAAGTGCTTCCAGAGGAAAAGTTAGTCTGGAGTCCTGTGTTAATTAAACCAGAATAGAAATGCTTAATATAGATAAGTCAGCTAACTAAAAAAAAAAAAAGAAAAGAAAAAAAGATTCATTACATTTCACTCTAGTGTCCAGTATTTGACTTGCCCCTTAAACGTACATGAGAACTGTGTCGTATTGGTGCTGTCTCCTTCACCTGCTGGCATTGTGTTAAAATTAAAAACACAAATTAAATTCACTCTCATTTAACCTTTAAACACTATTCTGCAGTCTCATTCAAGTCTTCACCTGTAATGTTGTGTGCGTAAAAATTTTCCTTTTTATTTGCTTAAATGCCACGAAGAGCAGTGGGTGATATTCAAAATATTCAGATCCAGAATGAGTGATGAATTAAAAGAGCCAGTGGCATGTGGTACTTACACACCAGTCAAATTCCCTAATAGTATCTACTTTGGGTTTAAACAAAACACATTGTATCAGAAAGGCCTTTTAAAAACATGGATCAGAAGGGGTTTCTGCTGTTACACATGTCAGGTGATGAAGTTTATCATGTTTTGTGTCCGTGTAATCTCCTATTCAGCACATTCAGACTGTCTGACTGAGTGTTCTGCTGTCTGTCTATGTTGCACCATATGGTCCAAGGAGGACGTCATTTCGTCATTTTGTCTCTGCTGTGTGTTGTACTGTGTATGGCTGAGATGACAAAACTCTACTTGACTTGACTTATTTCTCTCTATTTCGTGTGACACCCCTCCTAATTATTTAGTTCAGGTGTTTCAGCGACACCGATTGTTAACAGGTGCAAACAATCAAACACGTAGCCATGCAATCTCCATAGACAAACCTTGGAAGTAGATTGGGCCACAGTGGTGAGCTCAGTGACTTTGCCTCTTTATCTTCTGTTGAATCACTTACTACAGAGTTCCAAACTGTCTCTGGCTGCAACATCAGCGCAGGAACTGTGTGTCGGGAGCTTTATGAAATGGGTTTCCGTGGCCGAGCATCCGCATACAAGCCCAACATCACTAGGCACAATGCCAGGCGGCGGCTGGGGTGGTGCAAAGCATGCCGCCACTGGACTCCGGAGCAGTGTAGACACCTTCTCTGGAGTGATGAATCACGCCTCGCTTTCTGGCAGCCTGATGGACAAATCTGGGTTTGGCAGATGCCAGGAGAGCTCTCACAGTGTCTCCTGTAAATTTTAGTAGAGGAGGAATAATGGTCTGTAGCTGTTTTTCGGGGTTTGGGTTAGGCCCCTTTGTTGCAGTGAAGGGTAACAATAATGCTACAGCATACAAACACATTTTAGACAAATGTGTGCTTCCAACTGTGTGGCAACAGCTTGGGGAAGGCCCTTTCCTGTTCCAGCCCGACTGTGCCCCTTTTTTGAGGGCTTAGCACCAACTGCCGTTTGCTTTGTTTCTTTTTTCTTCTCTTGTTGTTATGACATTAACAGGTATTGTAAAATGGAGTGTCATGCTTTTTTTGAAAATGCAAAATGAGGGTGACATATTTTAACAGTAGCATTTTATGTTCCATCAAAATCCTGCTGTTAACAGTACTGGGTGAACTACCAACCCCAACAAAAATGACTTACATAATCGACCATATTTTCATGTAGTCCTGGTAGAAAATTGTCAGCCAAAATATTAAACACGTGTCAATGACATAAGTGTAGTTCATTCTCTCAGAGACCTGTTAGACTGCATTGTGCTGACTGCTAGCACTGATCTAGGGCTGAATGAAATATTTTCAGTCAGTGGCATGTTGTCCAGATCTGCTCTGTTTCTGTTTTGGTTTTTAGATTGAGGAGAACCTGAAGGGACAAGGAATGGGGAATGACATAAGACTGAGTTGGAGAGAGATGCCAGATGGAAAGGTGTTTCACCGAGGGAAAATGGAAAAGGAGAAGAAAAGGATGAAGAACTGATTAATCAGTTTCACCTTTTGCATCTCTGGATTTAGTCTTAGTCACTGGTTCTTGCACCAGTACTGATTCAGCTATCTCAGAAATGTAACCCATTTGAGTCACCTTTCAGGTTAGCAGCCTCTTTTGCCTTTTTCATGTTACGCATATGTAGATGTTATAAATTGTATTTTTTAAAATAAATCATTAGACCTACTTTGAAATAACACACATTTCAACCAATGTCTAGGCTCTGTGAAATGAACTGTGCAACTTCAATTTGACGGTCATCAGGTAAAACCTAACCAATTATTTTAGGGTTATCCTGAAGGAAATAGGGCTGGATGATAGTTTTGAAATTTTCATTAGTTTTCATTTTTATTTACTCTTTCAGTTTGGTTTTTGATTTCCATTTGGGGCGGGGGGGGGGCGAAAGCTAAGCTGTTTTTACCTGCAATTCTATTTCGTTTTAGTTTGTTTTGCATAGTTCAATGTAGTTTTTATTTAGTTTTCATGTTTTTGAAAACTGTTTATTTTTATTTCAGTTAACGAAAGTATTTTTTTCTATCGCTAGTTTTAGTCTTAGTTTTCTTTATTGTTAACTATAAAAACCCTGCTGAATATAGTGGTCTCACCTGCCAGGGTGGGGATAAAGTGGGAAAATCTAAAAAAAAAAACAACAAAAAAACCCTACAAAGTAAGTAGTGCATGACAATGCAATCTAGAGTGGCATGCACTGCCATGGCATTTTGCAAAAGAGTGTAGCTAAATCTCCATTAAATTCCACTAACCCTAACCCTAGTTTTGGCCAGTCAGGCCAGACTGATGAGCTGCTCCAGCAAATGAAGTCCTCTCAGCAGTCATTTGAGAGGATTATGTGGGCCTTTCTTGAGAAGCTATAATAAAGCTTAAGGGGTGTCAGGGTATATGCGTTCTTCACCTAATGGCAGTTTCTAAGAACAGGTAATTGAAGATATAAATTTTTTTTTTGAGGTCCCCTTTGGAATGTTGGTAAACTTGCCTGAAGTTTTTGTCTTTATCCAAGCTTGAACGAGCATTTTACGATTTTATTTTGATGTTATTATAACAGTTACCGTGGCTTTTGAGTTATGTGAATATCAAGTAATGACTTTCGGACCAGGCCAGGTTAAATGTGAGTTATACTGGTTGAGGTATACTGGTTGAACATACCTTTGCACAAGCTTTCTACCTTAGTTACACAAAATTTGCAATAAAGTGTCAACTATATTTTGTGGAAGTGAGATGAATAAGTAGGCAGCAATGCAAGGAAATATATTTAATGGTGGAAATCAACTCCCAATACATCACTTGGGACTTTTTGTGCAGTGCAGATATGAAGAGGATGAGATTTCCCAATATAGACTAAGAAAAGTTAAGGTAGCAGTCAGTTAGCATAATTTTTTTAAATATTTACTCCTATTAACAAATATTAAGATGGACAGTACACCAGAACTCAAGACTGGCATAAGGACCAGCTTTATCTTTTTCACTCATTACTATTGTCCTCCCTTGGGAAACCTTGGGGATGTTCTTTGCACTCATACACAGACCCTGTACACATATTAGGGGTGTGCTGATCCGATACTCAGTATCAGTATCGGTCTGATACTTGCCAAAATCACTGGATCGGATATTGGGAAAAGAGTAGGCTATAATCCGATATGATCCATTAGCCTAAACTATCACGTAAATGCTTAACTAAACTGTGAGCGACATGCTGTAAAGAGAGACAGACATTCTGAAACGCTTAATGTAAAAAGCCTTAACGTCGCTTAGACGTTATACAGTGATATTTTTATTGATAGGTGCAGTGCTTTTGTACAACTGAAGTAATCACTTGTTTCAACTGAATAACTCAATAGACTATGGTCCAAAAGGTTTCTTAAGAGCTCAACAAAAGAGAACTTTTGTATTATTCTTTACCAAGTGAAGCCAATAATGTTGCCCTTAGTGTTTGAGAACTGTGCTCTTCCTGTCATCACTCAGGTGACAGCTACAGCGCCACACTAATTCCAATGAACGCAATGAACAAATGATTTGAAAAAAAAGATTTGTTCATTTTACTGATCGAGATTCAAAGATCCGAGTCACTAAAAAGCTACAAACTCCCCATCACTGCTTCTGACCGTTGCTCCTCTTCCTCTCGTGATCTCCACCTTGTCACCTCTCGTACAGGTAAATCCGCCTTTGGCTCTATTGGACGAAAGAGACCTAAACACATATAACTTTTATGGAACAAGTTTGTTGAAATGAATACACATACAAACAGACATTACCTTTCATTCGCCGAAATGAATTAAACCTGAATAACTATACCCCCCCCCCTTTTTTTTTTTTTTTTTTTTAAATCGAGGCTACACCTGTTAGCCACATTGTTTCGCTAAGTGAAGTTAGCGAGCTCAGCGATATCCACTTAAATCATATGATTCGTATGATTTCAGTAGTAACACATAGGGTTCTGTGTTCTCAAGTCAGTGCTTGTGACCAGTCACAAACAATATTTAAATTCGACACACTTGAACGGCATCACAATCATACTAAAAGTTCTTGGCTTAAAACATAACAAAAGACGGAGATATCAGTTTCATTGGTTTCACAAGGAGTGTCACAGATTCAATACATACGCCACTCTCTTTCTTTTTTCCCTCTTAATAAAGTGGGTCTTTTAAAGAAATAATTGGTTAGATGTTCTAAAAATATATATCTGTGGTTAATTTATGCAGATGAAATGTACTTTTCTTAAAAACAAAACCATTTCTCATTTTTAAGGGAGACACCAACCTCTTTTTTATATATAAAAAAATCTATCACGTGATTTATCAAACAGTCGTTTAAATGATGGACCAAACATAATTTAAAAATAAAAGGTTTATCCTGTTTTTTATAAAATAACAATTAAGTAACAGGAATGAGCACTGTGTAACAGGAATGAGCGCTTGTGTGTGTGAGAACAACTGGATGTCTGTCACGCTGTGATAAAGAGGCTAGATGCAAAGGCGGGTCAGTGGTTGCTTTATTTAAAAAAAAAAAAAAACATAGCAAAGAGTATCAAAACTTACAGAGTGCCGTCTTCAGGAATATAGGCAAAAAAGAAAATCAATGTGACATAGGGTTCACACCAAACAAAGCAAGACAAAGGAACAGGGAAAACTAAGGAGTATTTATACAGAACTAAATGAGGCTTAAAGAAATAAAGACAGGTTAGAACCATAAGAACTGATAGGGCCAAACCAAAAGGAAGAAACAGAACTTAACCAAAACCGGACTAAACCAAGTCTGAGGCACTTTTAGAGAGAAGTGTGAAATGCTGTTATAAAGCAAACAAGTATCTAAGTCATCTCACCCACAGTAATGTCCTACATTCCTCGATTAATAAAACAAACAGCTTACAACATAATTGCTAACCGCTTAAATTTAGAAGGACAACCAACAGTTTACAAGATTCTGAACTCTATTCTATGTCAGGCACCTGCATAAATGTGGTGATTCTGAAATATCTTTAGATTGATCGGGAGCTGTCATCCAATAGAAAACAAACACATGAATGGAACATAAATCATGTTTGTTTGCAGATATTTTGCACTTTGGCGGAACCACCCCAAGAGCAGCTTGTTGGCTAAACATGACCTCAAACACAGCACTGGCTTACTCCCTGATTTCATGTGAACAGTAGTCAATTTTTTTTTTTTTCATGACCTCAGCCTGTAACGGTCAATTCCCTGCACTATGCTTAAGTTCCCAGCATGGCAGAACCAGTCCTGGAGGGTGAGGACTAGAGTGTTTCTGAAGGTGAGGAATGGAGATAAATCTGAAACTGCTTAATTCAAACTGACGACCTGCTGTAAGGCTGTAAATTGTGGGTCATGGAACAGCTTGCAGTTTGTAAGTTGTGCTGCTATTGTTATGGGGAGGCACAACATTTATGTTATATTTGTACATACACCAGACACATATACATATCTATATCAGTACAGTCTTCATTTGCTTATTTGTACTTATTGACTTATTGTTTCCTACACACACATAGACACGTATACACACCCACATGTACACACACATTAAGTTACAGCATTATTTCCCATTAATAATTAGTTTTCTGTATTCAGTGAGTTGGAGAGAGTAGGATGCACATAAACCATAATTTCCTGGTAAAGTCCAGTGCCCTAATTTTAACCTGACTTTAACTATTTGAATAGATTGCAATGTTTATGTAACATGAAACACCAAAGCGAAATAGAAGAAAAGGGTGAAGGCCTAAAAGGCTAAACTACAATAACAGTTCAATGGATAGATGTGAATAAGGAACGTAAAGCATGAATCTAAAGCCCATCAGTGCTCCTCTTGGTGCCTCTCTTCTATTCTTTCATATTTTCTGGTTGAAATACATTTCCGTCAGACTGGACTCTCCAGCTCAGCTTGGTGTCATCACTCATTCCATGCTCCTTCATCTTCTCAGTAATCTAAAAAATAAAAAAAAATGAATAGAGCACATCTGGAAAAAATGACATTATTTGACTGATCTTTCTGTTTGTGATTTGGACATTTACATTGACCGGTGCCCTGAATTCTTTAGGGTAATGTTAATCATTTTTATAGACGAGTTGATCAGGTTAACTGTTTAATAACAGAAGCAATTAAACAGTATTCTCATCCTCTTTTGCCAGACCTTGCTGATATTGTTTATAACTCTGATCTCCTGTGTACCGACTAATAAGTAAATACACAAAACAGATGCATGACGTGAGAAGAAAGACATCAGAGAGAGAGAGAGAGAGAAAAAAAAGACACTCACCTTAACTAAGATAGCCTCTCTCAATTCATGGTTGTTCATATCAACGAATCCATGAGAGGACACTTTCACTCTCACTATCTGCCTTTTCTTTTCTGCAGAAACACAGAGGCTCTCAACAACTTGGTCAGAATTTTCTAAAACCCTTAATTGAATTTCGCTCAGACACTCACCTCCATAGCAGAAAAATGGGATTTTCTGGTCACAGCTGACAGCATACCACTTGCCCCCGTTATTAATTCTCATGGCAGCACAGTTCTCAGTCTCTCCTGGTTGTTGTGGTGCCCAGTAACGGAATCCGGAGAGCCCCTGATTGGACCACTGCCAGGAATCCCTGAACAGGCCAATCCACGCCGAAGTACTATTACCTATGAGTCCATAGACCTGACTGTTCTCCTCTGAACTCTGAATTCTGGCCAGTTCAGTGCTGCGAGTCCGGCAATCACTCTGAGCTGATTTCCAGTATCTGGTTTGGTCCACAAAGCTGTAATCATTCTGATCTGTTGATAAACACATGTCAATGTAAAAAAAAAAATCCCTATGAATGAATAAATATGTGTTTTTGAATTCAGTGGTTCATTTTGTTGAGTACAAGTTGTATCCAGGTTTGATTTTAGAGTATGTCTTGTACTAGAAGGTGGAAAAACACGCTTCACCCATTGTTCCATAATTCACTAAAAAAAACATTCAATACTCACCTCCCATACACACAGAACGAAAAACTGTTTCACACTGCTTGTCCTCCCATTCTCCAAAGGCCATTAACACACAATCTCCGTCCCCATTAGGTTCTCCAGTCTTCCAGTTCGTGTACTGGAACTGAGTGTTGTCACCTGTAGACCATTGCCAACGTGGTTGTGTCCCTCTCTGGAGTCCAATCCAGACATCACCTGTGTATATAGGGTCAGCTGTGTTTTTCAGCTGGTCCTTCTCTTCCACGCTGTCCAGATAAGCCAAGTCAGTGTGCCACTCCTGGCAGTATCTCTGAGCCTCCAGCCAGGTCTTATTTTGATTCACAAAATATTGTTTAGGAACAGGAGAAGACATGCCACAGAGACTCATCCATAAGCCTAGACAAAAGATCACAAAATTAAGTAAACAGACACACACACAGACACACACACACACCCCACACATACAAGAATACATGCAAAATGACATTCCACAAACTCACATGAGAGAAGTACAAGTACGAAGATATTCTGATCCATGTCTGTAACTTCAAAAAATGCTATCACATGTGAAAATCCGCATCAGCACACTAGTGTCTGAGAATTTGACTACCATTTAAATAACTTGGTGCATTTGCTTTTTACTCAGGAAGAAACAAATCTAATTACCCTACCATTATTTGAGTGTGACTGTCCTTCACGGCATGACATAAAGTAAACAAAAGTGAAAGAGTATACATACATAGCATTTTCTATTGTTCATAATATTATATTGTTCTATTTGTTCATAGTTAATGTTAAATTAATTTCCAGATATTCTCTAATGTCACAGGGGCATAGGTTAAGTGCCAACTTCTGAGACTCACAGTATGGTTGTGGACCCAGAGCAAAGTCTTTAAAACACAAGTTTAAAATGAGCAAAGATTTACTGGAGATGACTACTTCAAAAGTAAATGCTCTTTGAGAAGAACACTGAACCTAGATGAAGAATCCTAATGGATCAGTTAAGGCAAGGAACAAAAACCACAAGGAAAGAGACCTCACGTGCAGGACAACTCCAAGGCTGAGCAGCTTGCAGTGAACATAACCGAGAACTTAAATACTCTAGACCACCACGAACAGTGTCAGATGACGAACCAATATTTGACAACCTACTAGCCGGGTGAAACGGAACAGGCTGATGTAGTGTTTTGTTCTTCAGCTATATCTAGTGGTAAGCCCAAAGCACAACACTCCAGTCAGTGACAATGGCAGTGTATTTTGCAATACACATTTATTCACACATTTTTCCATGCACATTGTAGCTACCAGTGTTTACTGTAATGCTTTAATTTTGAGTGCTTTGCTGTCTTGAAGTAGGGGCTTCTCAGTAACTTGATATTGGATGTATTGAAGTTTTTCCTTGAGGAATGTTTTAACTGTTGCAGCAACAAGAGGCTTACTGATAGATCACGTGATTGATATTTTACATATGAACCTTACTGTGAAACAGTAAAGTGTATATATGCAAGCATCCCGCGGTATGTGTTTCTATTTCTGAAGCAGAACAAATTATTGTAATGTTGCAATGTTATGAATTATTTTAATGTTATACATTCTTTTAAGGAGTTTAAATCTTGAACTTTAAGTGCTCTATCTTACACCCTGTGCAGTGCGGCGCAAACCGAAACGCAAGTGTCTTTGCTGGCTTCAAATCGACACAGTTTTCATTTTCCCATCTGGTGCCCACATTGTTTAAATAGCAAATGAACTTGCGTCTATCTAAAATGAGGTGTGGTCAGGTGCATTGCTGGTGTGTTGCTGTTTTGAATGCAACTGAAAGCCTCTGTGCTTAGACCAACAAAAACCTGGTCTAAAGTCACAGTGGTCGCAGTTGTTTCATTGTTATTTTAAGGCTGCAACTGAGATAGTAATGTGTACACACATAGGCGGGTGCGCGGTGCGCATACACCCTGTTTGTTACACACACAGGGACGCACAGCTACACAAACATGAAAAAGTTTAAAAATAAACATAAATAGACTGCAGTGTGAAAGAGTATTATTGGTTATATCAAGATATGTAAAAACAAATTAAAAACACGTCATAATGATTAGTCATAATACTGATCAGAATTAGATAAATGCAGTAATGACAAATGAAATTTGTTAATTATTTGACCAATCATGGCAGTACACAACAATATTTAAACAGATTTGTGAGGCTGAGGGTGTCTGTCAAGACTCAGCGAAATGTCTGTTATCGGATCTATTCCATCCAAACTCTTTTAAAAGTATTCTTGTGCTGTGTCATTACAAGACTTTGTAGGCTGAGCTAAACATTACTTGTTGAACTTCTGTTAAATGCCGGTGCATACACTCATGAGTTCTTGATTCTCACAGGGAAATGGAGTACTTGATTGGACAGAGGATTGGGATACGGCGGAGACAGAGGGTCCATCGGCTAAGGACCACATTTCTGTCCGTCGGCAAAGGGGAGTGCAGGTGTAAACCGCGCTGATCCCGCCAGGCTATAACAGACGTCTGTAATCCCCTGGCAGATGAGATGGGGACAGGTGCATGCTGTCCCTATGCACTCCCCGTCGCTGTGAAAGTCACGGCTGCACTACATTTCTTTGTGAGTGGGTCATTCTATGATCCTGTGAGTTCAACTGGAGGCGTAACCCAATCTGCCATATGTTCGGCCACACATGCAGTTACCTCAAACCTAGTCCGCCATGCCCATGAATATATTCAATTCCTCATAACCCCTGCCAACCAAAAACGAGTTAAACGGGAGTTCTTGGTGAACTTTTGATTGCCTTGGATTCTGGGTGCGATCGATTGCACTGGAGTGCAGCAGAACACTCTCATCTAAGTGAACCGTGAGGGATCCCATTTGATCAAAGTCCGAGTGATTTGTGATGCAGCGTGTAAGGTTACATATGTATTTGAAAATTATCCTGGATCAAGCCATGACTCCTTCATATTGGACAACTCTGCAATCCCTGCAGTTTTCCAAGGGGATCCTACCCCTTGGACAGGTGGCTGTTAGAGGACAATGCCTATCCATTAAGGACATGGCTGATGACATCGTACATCATGCGCATAACAGTGCGTGAATTGTCATTCAATCGTAAACTCACAAAAACAGACACTGTAATAAAGAGGACATTTGGACAGCTGAAAATGTGGTTCAGGTGTTTGGATAAGTCAGGTGGAACATTACAATACAGCCCTCAGAAGGTCGGAGCATTCTTTGTGGCATGCTGTGTGCTGCGTAACATTGCCGTGCGTCATGGATGTCTCATGGGTATGAATGAGGACACATTACAGAACTTCAGGAGGCGTGATGTTGAATTGCATGTGCCGGTGCCAATGAACCCAGATATGCCAGCAGCAGCATAGGTGAGGAGGAATGAGCCGGCAAAAGAGCTACTTCATCTTTAGCCTGGTAAGCAGAAAGAATGGTTCCATTGAAGGGGAAAAAATTGTCCAGGGAATACTGCATTTATTTGAACATCTGTGGCATTCGACACAGACCTTTCACCGTGTCATGCTCATCATTTTTATAAAACAAGCATGCCTACAAGAAACAGACTGAAACATTTGCTGTTTTAATAATGGGTAATTGGTATTAAATGAATCCATCAATTTTGAACATGCTGCAACCTCATACTGTACTTGCTGCAAGGTTGAAATAAACAGTTGCATGACTGCTTTTGTGTCCTGTAGTATTTCAGCCTGCAGGTGTTTCAAGCACCAGCTGAAGGTTGCGGTGAGTTGACTTTGTAGATAAGTGATGTGAGAATCCATAGCGGTCCTTAACTCTTTTTGTTGTTTATCCAGAAGGTCTGATACGTGTTGTGGAATATGTTCCAAAACATCCTTTACATTTGTTTTAAGCTCCTACTTGGTAACTGAGAGCTTCCAAAAATTATGAACCATGGCTGACTGGAGACTTTGTACAGCTGTATGTAAGGATTCCCAGTTACTTGTCGCACCTTCAGCAGAAGTATCCTTTGGCCACACTTTAGGTATGGGGTGAAGTGGTAAGGCCAGTTCACAGCCAAACTGGCTCCTCGTTGGATTGGTCCATACCAAGTTGTAAGAAAACTCGAACCAGTCAATTATACTGTTTCTCATGAGGAGACTGGAGAAGACCCACGAACCATTCATGTGGTAGACCTCAAGCCTTGTTACCCCACTGCTGAAGATCTGGATGTATTACAAAAGCAATGATTAAGACAAATCTTCTAGGATGAATCTTCAGATGAAGATTTTCTCGGTTTCCCTTAACTTGGTTTCCCTACTATGAATTGTTTTTTTTTCATGGGGCAAGAGTGTAGCATTCAACACAGACCCTTCACCGTGTCATGCTCATCATTTTTATAAAACGTTAAATAACTTCCAGCTTAATAACTTGCTTTCTATTTTCTAACACACTTTCCTTTCCTATCACTTTCCCTTTACCATAAACATAGATCTTTCCACCTCCAAATTTCTTTCTCTATTTTTTTTTTTTTTTTGATTGCTGGTATGGTTACTCGCCATTGACTGGAGTAGGCCACTGTAGGATATAGGAAGGCGTGATCCCTGCTATGGAGAGGGAAGTTTGAATCAGTATTGTCGCGGATATTCCCTCCAGTCTACGAGGTGATTACTCTCCGTTTGCTTTTAGTAGGCGGTAGTTCAGTACCCAAACACTAGTTTTATACGGCTTTTCACTGTGGAATCGTAGGATTTTCACTGTGGAATCGTAGTGGTTGGACTCCCCATGCAGACTGTTGCCCCGACTCCTCATTCTTTCTGCCGGCTTTCCCCCAGTTTTCCCCAGGTGACTCTTCTCTCTCTTAAACTCTCCAATCAGGTACTCTCCCTCCGTTAGTAACTCGGTTTGCATGGTTGGCAACCATTTCATTCGTTGCGGATACTATCGGAAGGATACGTGGATTCTTCAGGGAGATTCCAGTTGTGGAGGTCGCTTCTCTTTTTTCTTTTTGGTTTTTTTTTGTTCCCTCTCTCAATTATTTCCTCATGGGAAAAGAACATTCCATTCTGCCCTATGTATATATGTAAATACCTGTGAACTGAATCTGTAAATTTATGTGTTGTGTCCTGCGTTAGATGGTCTGTGTTTTGGGTTGATTGTTACCATTGGGTTTTTTGTCTCTTCTTTTTTTCTTGTTGCTGTTGTACAGTACACGTTGTTCCTCTTCCACCAGACCAACCTTTATGAGCCTTCTCAATATGGACCTTTAAAAACCTGTAAATATATTTAAATCATTGGACATAGGTGTTGTAATTGTCTCTAATCTGTTTTCATGTTATTTTTGGAAATATTGCTTTGAATGTGGTATGGTTACTGCCCTGCAATTAGAACTAGCCGTGCCAGGCTGCATGTGAATCTAGGCCCTACTAGACACATATGCCGGTCTGATAGTGGTAAAAGTGGCCTAGTGTACACTAGCCTATTTTTCTTTATTTTTTCCTTCTTCTTCTCTCTGTCTTTCTCTGTGACGTTCCTGGAGGGCGTCTGCCTTTCCAGTCTTCTGTTTTACCACTATACATTTTAAAAATCACATTGATACAACTTAGATTTTAAATTAGAGACCAGCTTTCCAGACTTTCGGCAATCAAAACCCCGTTAATTGAACCTGCTACTACATAACTGAACAAAACTTTGAAGAGAACTGTAGGTAATTGAAAATAAACAATTTCCAAAACAAACTGGAACCAAATGAATTGTTGGGGTCTTGAACCTGTCTTCTTCCTCCTTGGGTTCACAGTGTGGGGGGTGGGGGGGTGGGGTCCAGGTGCCTCAGGATCACCAGTCAGTGGAGCTGCATGACAATTATGGTTCATTTATTGTATGGCTTTGTAACAGGTGTTAGTGCAAAATAAAATGATTCAAAACAACCCTGCATGGTTTTTACACATTAGTTTGTCATCACTGGATTACCTTGGACGCCCACCTCTGGCCACCCAAGTCCCTCAATGCTTTCGGAACTGAAGGTAGAGACAGCGATGTCTTCCACTGCCGTCAGATCCTCAGTGACTCTAGGCGGCCCTCCTGCCGTATCCAGTTGATGTTTTCGGGTGAGCGGCGAGCCTTTGTTTTCCCCGTCTCCTGATGTCATTGTACCGCTTTTGGTATTGTGCAGCTGTTCTGATGATGCCAGAGGGCAAGGATACGCTCACTGCTACCTCTTCCCATGCCTGCTTCACTTTGGGAAGCTTCGGTAGAATGCTGCTGTTTCCGTAGATTTTCTGCTTGCGCTCTTTCTCTTCGCGCACGAGCAGTTCTGTCTCTTAGGCAGTAAATCGCTCTTTTTATCCAGGTGCTAAGTCCGCCATTGTGATAGCAATCCATCAAGGTGCCAGCGCAGGAGGCTTTTAAAGGGAATGGGAACTGACGCTCTGATTGGTTTAGTGCATGTTGCAGCCAAATAACACCTACGATTAATTAAGAGACTAAGTACAACCCCTTTGAACCTTGCACCTTACTTTACGCTCAAATTATCCGCCATTAAACTAGCAAAAGTGGATTTGGATTCACCCTAAATGCACTTATGCCACGCGCTACAGACCATGTGCTTAGATCTTATAGAGCCCTAAGGAAGTATCTATAGAAGTTCCTACAGCATAAACTGGCAAGACTAATTAGTAACTGGTTTCTGACTACTAAAGGTTCTGTAGGTTTGGCAAACCACCCTGTAAACGACCTCTGGTATTGGCCGCTATTGATCTCAGTATAGGCTGTTTCCCACTACAGATACCAAAATGAGACAGATTAAGAGTGCACAGCTGGTGCATGGATTACTTCCAGTTAAATCAAAGAAAACATAAAATAGTTGACTGGGTTGTGCAAGTTATCTGAGTATATAACTCATACATAGGCACATAATACAATGCTTTCAACACAGAGGCATATACCCAATAGGCTGGAGCAGGACCACAAAGGTACATATGTAAAGTAGCACCCTGTTGGGGTGGGACACAAGTTCCAGGGTATCACCACACCACACTTATTAAAGCAATTTGCAGTGCATAACCCAAATACATAGCAAAAATACATTCAAGCAAAATCAAATGTCACATATACAGAGCATACTAGATATAACACTGCACTATATAAACCAACAGGAATTATGCCCACCAAACCTGTAAGGGTGACCCTCACAGTATATATACTGAGTATTGCCCCCCCTGTGGGGACCAAATTCAATTAGAGGAAACAGCTAGGTTCCAACAAAGTATTACAAAGCAATGATCATAACAAGACGAATAACAGCAGCAATGATATCAACCTTAAAAATAAAATATTCATAATAACATAAATAATACTACTGCTACTACAACTACTGACAACAACAACAACAACAACAACAATACTTCTATATTATTACCATCATGAAACTTATATAACGGAGTCACTGGAGGGGGTTTACTCAACGATTGCACATACCTTGACTAAAACACAGCTTTAGCACAAATCAATTGCATACTGCCCGTAAGATCTAGAATTTCAGACACACGTACACAAATCCAGACATCAGAGCTCACAAGAAACTTTAAAATGGAAGCACTGACACCACTAAGATTTCCAGATGGGAAGACGATGGAAAATAGAAGATGGGAAGAGCAGTGTTTGGGAAACACACTGTTTAGGAAAATTTTGAGGAAAAACAGATGTGGGGAAAAAACAAGAATTGGAAAAACAGAGCTACAGTTATAGCTTGTAATGGCTTGGTTTGTTGCATACTAGATGATGTCATCTTGTTCTGTGTGTCTGCACAAAATTTTGATCTTAGTTCCTTGGCTCCAGGGGTGTCATACAAGCCAAAACTAAATTAACATTAAATTCTGGGGGTGCACAATTAAATAGGATGCTATGCTATCACTAGTCACGACTAACTAGTGGGCCAGAGGGCTAAACAACCAGATTGAGGAATGGCTACAACCTTTAGCTTGTACTAGCCAACTATCTTGCAAAGTAAACTATGCTTGTATTTCTCAAATGCAATTAAATGTGTATAACTAATTGCATTTCATTTTCACACGTTTGCAAAAGGGATTGATGCTCTAGTATGCAACAAACCAAGCCATTACAAGCTGTAACTTGCAAATTTCCTGAACCTAGTGAAAAACAGGCTCAATAGGTATCACACAGAGATAGAAAACCTTGAGGTCAACATAGTGCAAATATCTACCTATGAAATAAAACCACTGAATATAATATTACAGCCACTGAAAAGCACAAAAAATAGTTATTTTAGAAAATTATTAAATGATGAAGAAGCAATATAACATCTTTAAACTTTTTATATATCTGCAGTGAACAGGGGTGGACAGTAATGAAGTACATTGACTTGAGTACTGTACTTAAGTACATTTTTCGAGTATCTGTACTTTACTTCAGTGTTATTTTTTTTGGAAACTTATGACTTTTACTCCACTACATTTGAAATACAAATATTGTACTTTTCACTCCACTACATTTCTATGAAGGTTCTCGTTACTCGTTACTTTAACGCATAGCTTTGAAGTCAGCGGACGAATTTTCTTTTCTAAAATGCGATAGGCCATATTGTGTTCATCACAGGGGAAAAACCAATCACAGTAAACTATTCCAATGCTGTCAGTCAAGTGCATGCTGCATTTTTTGTAACAACTGAACTTGGCGGTTTTACTGATGGCTACTACAATGGAAGATAAAGATGATAATGATAAAGGTTCCTCACCAGAGCAGCCATAGCCATATCTTAAGTCCGTGTCTGACATTTTTGAAATCAACTGGTTTCCAAGCTAATTGCTTGCTGTATGCGTACGGAAACCAGTTGGCTTGAAAACCATTTGGGTCCTGTGTGTATCCACTGCTGACGCATACTAATAGTTAGCAAGCGAAAATGCCAAGTTAACATTACTGACAAAAATCCTTTCAGAAATATATGTTTTAACCTTGTCAGGTAAACACAGTAATATTTGTAAGGTCAGCGGATTCACGTAGGACCCGGGGGGCGGGAATCAAGCGGTGACGATGGTCATCCAGCTGTTTCACATTTTAGACAATGCTATGTAGTAGAAGTAAAATTAACCTAGCCTACAACATTATGACATGTTTATCCTTTTAATTAAGGCCAATCTGAGTGAACCAAGTGCCTGTTTAACTGAAGCTATACACTGTCTTTTATAGAGGAAGCATTTGGGTCAACTGTGTTTCTATAGGCTTTGTAGCATATTCCACAAGCTTTTTATTCTACGGGTTCTACAAGCAAGTCAGTGCATTCAGTAGGTTGTTTCAGAGTCATTAGACTCTTTAAGTGCATTGTTACAACAATACAACAGTGCGATGACATTAAAAAGAAAATGTACTTTTGAATACTTAAGTATTTTTAAAAGCAAGTACTCCAGTACTTTATCTCAAGTAAAAATTGAACTGAAAAACTTGTAGTGGAGTAATATTTGACCAGGAGTATCTATACTTTGACTCAAGTAATGGAGTTGTTTACTTTGTCCACTTCTGGCAGTGAATATTTACACTTTTCCATAAAGAAATTTCAAGGAAATGAAAATAATCCTTCTGTTCATTACAAATTTCCGTACAAATTTCAACCCAATCCATTAAAAAATAAGGCTTACAAAGAATTGCAAAAATTATGAAATTTAGTTCAGAGGGCCGAACTTCAAAAACTCATAACTAAAAAAGGATTTGGTGTAGAGATATGGGATTTTGGAAAGTCCCATGAATTTAATAAAGTTTTCACATGATTTTTTTTTTCAAAAAAATCCATGTCATGAACTGGAGGACCCAGGTGAGTTGGTATGGAATGACCTGTATGTTCTTGCTTAAAAATGGTGAAAATCAATCAATCAATCAATAAATAAACAGATAAATAAATAAAATCATATGTTTCATTTCTTAATGAAAACTTTAGGGGATACAATTCATTTAGTGTATTTTGAGCAGTAATTGTTGACAGCTAGTTCCATGATGAGTTTGGATGGCTATGACTTAATATCTTTGATTAGAGGCAAACATATGACAATTCTGAATGTATGTTTGAGTCCCTCAGAGTCTGAAGAATACCACCATGCAAGCTTGAATTCAAATGAATTTTCTTTTATTTGCCTAGAGACATTTTCAGACAGAGATTATAACAGTAAAGTAGCTTTACATGATATTGAGTCTAAGACCTGTGCAAGCCTAATGTGACAGTTAGAAATTATAGTGCATCAATCAAATGATAATAGCTTGATAAAAGTTGTGGAAATTTTGGATTACCATGCAATATAATGGAAATGGATTCTAATGGCAACGAGTGATCCCTCAATCATATTTTCAGAAACCTAAATCGAACATTGTTTTGTGTGTAAATGCTTTGTGTCATCACAGCTTTGTTTAAAGCTCATCGTTACAACTCTTCTTCGTCATCTTCCTCTCCTCCGTTTTCTCTCGGTGAAACACTTTCCCATCAGGTGTCTCTCGCCAACTGAGTGTCGTACCATTGTCCATTCCATGTGCCCTCAGTTTCTCCTCAATCTAAACAGGACACATTTGGAACAGTTGACATAGATCAAAGCTCCCAGTTACAAAATGTGAATGGACCATTCATTCCTATATAAAATGGTGTCCATCTTATGGTTATCTGTAAGTAATTACAGTATTGGAGCATTCAGTGTTCACACCCTGGTCCTTTCTCCCTCTGCTGGTCATTGTATGTTAGATGTGCACATGTACTTCCTGATGCCTCAGTAAACCTTGGTACTTATATAATTAGTTGCATCTGGTTTAGTCAGTCTAGTTCTACTCTGTTGTTTATGAATGCCCCTAGTTTTCCCTGGATCAGTTGTGTGGAATTATATTGTTGTCAATGTGTTCTAAATCCTGTGTCAAGAAACCAGAAGCCTGTAAGTCTTTGAAGTCCTTTGTTAAGCCTGTTTTGTTCTAAACTGAGCACCTTGTTTTTTGCATTGTGTGCACCTGTCCCCAGTTTGCTCCCTCAATGTGTCTGTGTACAGATACCCCCGCACATGCATCAAGAATCTCCTTCAGCTGTATTTCTTCAGGATGGAGACTAGACAAGACTAATGTAAATCTACATTTTCTGTGGTATATCTGATTGCATTCCAATTTCAGTGTCCATCTGATTCACAAGGCAAAGACCTATATCTGTCAGTCTGGAGCTGCGAATGTGTGGTTAGATGCATGTGTTTGTCTGGTTTGGGCACACAGTCTGTAGACTGTATTATGCAGCATATGTGTGTCAGTTTGCTATAGATGATATGTTAAATAGAAATTATGAACAAGGAACAGGCATAAGTGATGATCAGTCAATGAGATTGGTCGGCTGGTGGTTCTTGAACCTGCAAAGATGAGCATTGATTGGCCAGATAAGAGGGAAACACAGACAGATGGTGAAGTGGTATTTTGGACAAGTGGAAAGAATGATAGAGGGTTTTTTCTTTCTTTCTTTCTTTCTTTCTTTCTTTCTTTCTTTCTTTTTTTTTGCAAAAAAATCTACTGCATGCACAGTACAATATTGTTTATTCATGTTAGTTTGTCTTGCTATTTTATTACAGGTGACAAAAATGGCACACCCTACTGGGCAATTGCTTGTATATGTGGTCTTCATGTGTACTGTAGTGTACAATGACCTATTTACCAGCTTTTGCATCACTTTATCAGGTTTTGCCTTTTTTTGTAGTAAATTCTGAACCATGAGACACAAACTGAGACAGTCTTACCTTTAATAATATGAATGCTTTCACCTTGGGGTCATTGACATCCACATTTGGAATGGAAGAGACTTTCAATCGCAAAATTTGCCTTTTCGCATCTGGAGAGAAATAGTGGGATGCTTTCAAAGACCACTTTTAAACCGACTAATACGGAACAAATTCCTTGCTTACGGGCAATTAGTACATGTGGACAGACACTTAATTTTTGAGTAGCGCTTAATCTCTTTTGTTGTTGAGACTCACCTCCATAGCAGAAAAATGGGAGTTTAATGTCACAGCTGACAGAATACCACTTTCCCAAGTCAGTCATTTTCACAGCTCCACAGCTCTCTGTCTCAGTTGGCTGTCCCGTCGCCCACAAACGGAATGAGGCATTCCTCTGATCGGACCACTGCCAGGAATCCAGGAAAAGACCAATCCACACAAAGGAATCATAAGTTATGAGTGCATATACCTGACTGTTCTCCTCTGCACTCTGAATGCTGGCCAGGTCAGTGTAGCGATTCCGGCAATCAGTCTGAGCCTCTCTCCAACTTTTGGTTTGCATCACATAGATGTAATTATTCTGATCTGTTGACAAAGATGTTTCAATGTAAACATTTCCCTAAGAGTTACTCAAAATGTCTTTTTGACTTCAGTGGTTAATTTTGTTGAGTTGTATCCAGATTTGATTTTAGTATGTCTTGTACTGGAAGGTGGAAAAACATGCTTTATCTATCATTTATGAATTCACTCATAAACATTCAATCTCACCTCCCATACATATGTAATGAGCTTGTTCTGTGCATTGCATATTCGTCCATTTTCCGTAGGCCATCAGTGCACACTCTCCGTTCCCATCTGGTTTTTCAGGGTTCCAGTTTGTGTACTGGAACTGAGTGTAGTTCCCTACAGACCAATGCCAATGTGTTTGTGTCCCTCTCTGGAGTCCAATCCAGACATCTCCTGTGTATCCAGGGTCAGCTCTCTTTATCAGTCTGTCCATCTCTTCCATGTTGTCCACAGTAGCTAGATCAGTGTACGTCATCCTGCAGTAGCTCTGAGCCTCCAGCCAGGTCTTCCCCTCGCTCACATAGTGATACAGCAAAAAGACAGGTGAAGAACTGCTGAAGAGACCTACTAACACAAAAACAAAGCAACACACAGAAAGAAAGAGAGGTGAGGTCAAAATTTCTCCTCGCAAGTACCCATAAAAGCAAATGAGCAGACAGACAGACAGACAGACAGACCTGAGATGAACATTAATAGAAGCATCCTCTGGTCCATGTCTCCTGCTCACAACAGTCTGTCTTCTTTTGTTGTAGTGGAAATCCATTGGTGTGCATAATATAGTGACACTGAAATGTAATTTAAATAAAACCAATCCCTCTTTCTGGTATTCAAATGACTTTTCCATACAAAATGACTTCATTTCCATTTTAAACAGACAGGAGAACAAAGAGCACTTGATTATTGTTACTTTTCTTTTGAAAACTAAATGTATATCTAATAAGTTAACTTAAAGAAGTCTTCATTGTGGCGAAATACATTCTCTCTCTGATAATCATTATATGTCCTCTGGGAGAATAGTTTTGGGGTTTTATAAAAAGATATTTTAGCTGCGGCAGTTAAATTCCAATTTACAATTTGGCATTTAGAAGACATTTTGAACAAAGTGACTTACAATATGTGCATCATCAGTTCATCAGTTACTGTTGTGCTCTGTCACTTAATAATTTAAAATTTCAATTTAATTCATCTGTTCACTTGACCTTTCCCTCCAAAATAAATGGTCTCTGTTTTTGTTTTATGTAAGTTGAAGAATGGTGTGGAAACCTCTATGTGCAACTATTAGTTTTCATTATATATTTAGAAGAAAGTAAAAAGCAAGTATAATACCTGTGTAATTTGTTAAGGCTGAAGACAGTGTGCTTTGTTTTCAGTGTGTCCTCTGATATATCAACCAAAATGCTTATAGAAACAGCCATCTTTATTCTTTGGCTCAACAAGTCCCAGGTGTTGTGACATCTGACATTTGTCTAAGCTTTCAGGGGTTTTCCATGGCTGGAAAATAGTTGTTTCATTTCAAAATTTTCCACATTTTCCAGGATATGTGGGAGGCCTGCATCAACATGGAAATGAGGTAAGTAATCATGACTGTTTGTCAGAGAATAACTTTCATATATAATGGCAAAAGTAATGAGAGCATGAGAATATTTTATTTTGTGCTTGTTGGAATTTATTAATTTAAAGGGTTTATTATTTCTTTCCATGCATCCTTGGCTTGAAGGAAATGGTCATATCACTTGTAGCACTCATAACAACTTTGAATTTCTGAAAACCCTTCAGAATAATTGATTGCTTTCTGGATGAAGTAGATCAATAGAATTTTTTTTAAGCATGAATTTTTGTTTTCTAACTTTCTAGTGAACATACACCGAACTGGACTGCCTTATTGTATTTAACCACTGCTGTGCTGTTAATTAAACCAGAACAGAAATACTTAATTTACAAAAGCCAGCTAACCAAGAACAACAAAAAAAACCCAACAACAAACAAGAAAAGCAAAAAACCCCCCAAAAGAAACGAACAAACAAAAAAACCAAAAATCCCCAAAATAATTTCAGATTTGTTACATTTCACTCTAGTGTCCAGTATTTGACTTGTCCCTTAAACGTACATGATAACTGTGTTGTACTGGTGCTGTCTCCTTCACCTGCTGGCATTGTATTAAAATTGCAAGCACAAATTAAATTCACTCTCATTTAACCTTTAAAAAACATTCTGCAGTCAGACCCAAGTCTTCACCTGTCATGTTGTGTAGGTTAATATTTTCCTTTCTATTTACTTAAATGCCATGAAGGGTAGTAGGTCATATTCAAAATATTAAAATCTAGAGGGACTGGTGAATAAAGAGAGCCAGTCCTATGTGTTACTTACACACCAGTCCAATTCCCACCTAATAATATCTACTTCTGGTTTGAACAAAACTTTAGACACATTGTATGAGAAAGGACTTTTAAAAACATGGATCAGAAGTGGTTTCTGCTGTTCCTCATCTCAGGTAAGGAAGCTTATCATGTTTTGTGTCCATGTAATCTCTATATTTCTCTCCCCTGTTTGCTCCCAGACATTTGTTTCTCTGCTATGATTGTCAGGGAATGTTTACAGAACAAATGCACAATATTAGTTATTCTCTGTTATTATAATGGATTTAGTAATATTAATATTCTTTACTTGTGTTACATATGCAGAGGAATGTAACACACGTATGCATTTTACCTTTGTTTCCCTCCCTCTCTATATATTGTGGTAGGTGTCTATGGTTCTCCCTCTGCTCCTTCTCTGCACTATCACTTTGTGACTGAGAATAAGACCTGGAAGGAGGCTCAGAGTTACTGCAGATTTTGGTACACTGACCTGCTTACAGTATACAGCATGGAAGAGATGGACGAGCTGAAAGCATTTATGGGTTCTAGGTACAGTGGTTCTGTGTGGATTGGTCTTCATAGACTGGGGCAGGGCTTGCAATGGTCTGATTTGGGGAAATCTTCATTCTACCACTGGAAAGATGGACAACCTTATTGTGCGACCTCAAACTGCGACTGTGTTTATGCAGCATTCCATAAGTCTGGAAGATGGTATGATGGCCAGTGTTCATACACACTTCCTTTCCTCTGCTATGGTGGTGAGTCCATAGAACTTATTTAGATATGTAAACACAAAGCAATGACCACTGACATGAGCATGTGTTTAAATGTATGCTGTCAGACAAAATGTATGTTTTTAGCTGAGAAATCCATTTATTTCTTTTTCTTCAGATCCTTTCAAGAGAAAGTTGGTGGTGAAAGTAAAAATGTCCTCCAGTGGAAATTTGAATCTGAATGACCCCGCAGGGAGGAAGGCTATCTTAGATAAGTTAAGTATGAATGTTAACACTTTATTTGTCATGGCTATCAGAAATGACTGTTGGTGACTCATTTCATAAGAGGTTAGAATAGGAAGTGACATACTATGGTTCAGACACAAAGACTGGTTCAAGTTACAGCAGAGCTGATATAACAACTATCATGATAACCTACTGCTCTGTTACAGTGTTTAATGTGATGTAATAAAAGAATATAACATAGTGGAATCATGACATCATTTAATCCCCAAAAAGTACTTCCTGCTACTGACATAAAAGTTATTACTGAGCGTAAAATCTGTACATTTTTCTGTCTTTATTCAATTAACTGATAGAAATGTGACATGTCCTAATGAGGTGTTATAGGAGTTTCACTATTGGGAGAACTGCAGTCATTGCAGATCTCCCAGTAGTCGGTGCTGTTGGACAAGACAGTTTTGAAAAGTCGTAGCTGACTTTATTGCTGTGTTTTGACTTCCACGTTTGATATTTTATATGGAAGCTGTAACACGATGTGAACAGCAGTCTTCATATATCCATTTGACTTCTCTGCTCCTAGTTCTCCAATAATGGAAGTTAAAGTGATAAGGTCATTGTATGTTGTTTGAAAAGGCAGCGAGTTTTCTAATGTGTATTACAACAGGTCTTGTTGGTTTGGATTATTGTCTACTGGTGTTTGTCTTATTCGAGGGCTTAGCACCAATTGCCATCTGCTTTGTTTCTTTTTTCTTATCTTGTTGTTATGGCATAACAGGCATTGTAAAACGGAATGTGTCACATTCATTCTGAAAAGGCCAAGTAATATTGTGATAAATATTTTAATAGTGGCGTGTTACATTACCTGAAATCCCTGGCGATAACACTATTGGATGAACTACCAACCCTAACAAAAATGACTTACATGATTGACCATATTTTCATGTAGTCTCAGTAGAAAACTGTCAGACAAAAAAGTAAATACATGTCAATGACATAAGTGTAGTTCATTCTCTCAGAGACCTGTTAGACTGTATTGGACTGGTTGCTAGCACTGATCTAGGGCTGAATGAAATAGTTTCCGTCAGTGGCATGTTGTCCAGATCTGCTCTGTTTCTGTTTTGGTTTTTAGATTGAGGAGAACCTGAAGGGACAAGGAATGGGGAATGACATCAGACTGAGTTGGAGAGAGATGCCAGATGGAAAGGTGTTTCACCAAGAAGAGAAAATGGAAGAAGAGAAGAAAAGGATGAAGAATTGATTAATCAGTTTCACCTTTTGCATCTCTGGATTTAGTCTTAGTCACTTGTTCCTGCACCAGTACTGATTTAAGTAATGTACATTTAGACACTTTTTAAATTAGCAGCCTGTTTTGCCTTTTTCATTTTACACATATGTAGATATTATAAGTCACCTCAGTGGTTACACTTAATCAAAAGCTAAAGTGAATACATTTTAGACATGGGGCATGATGTCTTTTTATTGTCATTTGAGAGATGTTCACTCAATTTTTTTTACTGTTCTCATTAGACAATTAGTTAAGATCACAGTGAAGAAAATAATTATTAAATCATTATGATGCAATATATGAAGAGTAAGTTGTCATGTGACCTGTGATTTTTGTCCTACTGAACACTCCTTATGCACCATAAAATAGGCCTACATTTTTAGGAAATTTGACTGGGTGGTTGTAGTCCCTTGATATTCTGCCCCAGGTGTGACATGGTGTGTAGGGGTATGGGACGCAGCATAAAAAGATCCCACGAACAGTGCTGGTTTGGGACGGTGCAACTACCAGAAAAAAAAATATATGGACCGGAGTGCAATGTACAAGGACAGTGCACTATATTAATAATATTTACAAAACAATATTTAGAAATACATACAAGAATATTCACAAACAATCATACAAGGGGGACAGAGAACAGAGAACAACAACAGATGGTGCCAACGGAAAGAAACAAGTGAAACAAAACAGCCCTGACCTTCTCCAGAAAACACATGCCAACTGCAAAACAAAAAGGTGGCAGAGCCAAACAGAACCTAACTACACTAACATACAACAGTGACACCCGCTTCTAAGCTGACCCCTATACAAAGTCAAAAACTACCACGAAGATCCTCCACCGGAGATCCTCCCCCATCTTCCCACAGTAACCAAATGCAAATGAGGCCACGACACAATCCAGAAAATGAAGTCAGAAAAATGATAATACTGAGTCAGTTACAATCAGGCAAGTTTGTAATTGGCAGAACATGAAAAGCACACAGAAACAAAGCAAGATTGGAATCTGCATTCTATAAATCCAGCCGCTGTAAATCTTGGTGCTCCGTTTCTGGTTGGCCGAGCCAATATGGGTATTCCGTTCCTGGTTGGGCATAATCCATCTACAAAGTAAAAGAGCATTGCAAATTCAGGGTCAACAAAAATGATGGCAGCGGAAAGGCCAGCAGTCCAGTATTAATCTATAGAGTTGTAGTTGGTTCCTAAAATGTGCATATCACTACCTTACTGATATAGCTATGATGTTGTGGGCCTACACAACGGAAATACTCAAGCCGGTCACTTATGTGGAGATAAAAAAACATGTTGCAAGCCCGTTTCGAAGCTTGGGGGCGGCATATCTGAAACAATCGCCTCAATACGAGAGCAGAATTGCAACTCTACACCTTCAGTGAAACATCGGCTATGGAGTTCCTAGGCGTGCTGATGCCTTGCAGTGAAGTTCACCCACAGTGTCACCCCTCACAACTGTCAACAATGTTCTGACTGGAATTTTCAATCAACGTAACATCTTTAGCTGAAAATGCTATCTGAATATGTAGATGTCCTCAGCTCACCAACTGTTTCCACCACAGTTCTACTGGATCGGTTAAGGTGGGCTATTTACACTCAACAAAAATGTAAATGCAACACTTTTTTCTTTGATCCCATTTTTCAATAACTGAAGTTGTCACGTCTCTCGAAAGAGGCCGGATGCTCATGCAGATCAAATTTTCTCTTTATTTAAAGTAACAAGAATGTCCAAGACTTACAGACTCCAGAACAGAACAAGAAAATAAACGCGACCTGGAGGAAAAATCCAAACACAAAGAAACAGAGGAAACCAAAGAGTACTTATATCAAACTAAACGAGATATAACTAACTAAACACAGGTGAGAGCAATGATTGAACAAAGACTAAACAGGACTGAACCAAAAACTGACAGAAGGGCGGAAAAACAAGAGAACAGTGAAAACAGAGCCCAGACCCAACACTAGAGGGAGAACAAATGGAAAAAAAAGGGGACACAGGAGACAGAGGGACCAGGGCGTGACAGAAGTAGAAGATGTAAGATGTCTTCTATGCAAACAAAAGGTTTATTTCTCTCAGATTTTGTTCTCAAATTTGTTCAAATCTGTGTTAGTGAACACCTCACCTTTGCCAAGATAATCCATCCATATGACAGGGGTGACATATCAAAAGTTGCTGTTTATAAAGCATGACTAGTACTCAGATGTGCCTTGGACTGGTCACAATAAAAGGCCACTCTAAAATGTGCAGTTTATCTTGAAGAAAGGCCTTTATTAGGCACTGAACCACAGTTTCACAGATGACATTTTTTGGGGGGGGGGGGTAGTATCTGGTATGACCACCATTTGCCTCACACAGTGCGAGACACATCTCCTTTGCATAGAGTTGATCAGGTTATTGATTGTGGCCTGTGGAATATTGCTGCTCTTCAATTGCTGTGCGAAGCTGCTGAATATTGGCAGGAATTGGAACATGGCGTTGCACACGTCGATCCACAGCATCCCAAACCTGCTCAGTAGGTGACAAGTCCGGTGAGTATGCAGGCCATTCCAGAAACGGGATGTTTTCAGCTTCCAGGAATTGCGTACAGATACTTGCAACATGGGCCCGTGCATTATCATGCTGCAACATGAGGCGATGGCGGCAGATGAATGGCACAACAATGGGCCTGAGGATCTCATCATTTCTGTATTTCTGTGCATTCAAATCGCCACCAATAAAATGAGCACCTGTGTTCATTGTCTGTAGCTTACGCCCACCCATACTATAACCCCACCACCACCACGGGCCACTCTGTTGACAATGTTAACATCAACAAACCGCTCACCCACACGACGCCATACACGCTGTCTGCCATTTGTCTGGCACAGTGTAATCCGGGATTCATCCATAAAGAGAACACTTCTCCGAAGTGCTACACACCATCAAAGGTGAGCATTAGCCCAATCGTGTTTAAAAAAGCGGATATGAGAAACGGACCATGGAACATTTAGTAACCAGATTTGTCACACAATCACAAACACATTGCTCATTATTTTGAAGTCGCATCTCATATCTACTGCAGCGAACATGATTGTGTAGGTGAGCAGTGAGAACTACATCACAGCCACCTGCAAAAAAAGTTAGGCAAACACAACGCATGAACGTGTACAGGAACCAGTTAGCTTGAAAACCAGTTGAGACATAATATCGGCCCCAGTACGACAATTTGGTGGGCAAATCCATAAAAATCCAATGCAACACGAACACAATATGGCGTAACGCATTTTAGAGAAGACAATTCGTCTGCAGACTTCAAAGCTATGCTTCAAGGTAATGAGTAACGAGAACCTTCATAGATAATGTAGTGGAGTCAAAAATACAATATTTGTCTTTCAAATGTAGTGGAAGTGGAGTAAAAGTCATAAGTTTCCAGAAGTACTGATACTCAAGTAAAGTACAGATACTCAAAATATGTACTTAAGCACAGTACTCAAGTAAATGTACTTTGTGACTGTCCACCCCTGTATATTTAGAAGAAAATAATAAAAAATAATATGCTACCTGTGTAATTTGTTAAAATAAAGAGATCAAAAACACTGAGAAAGGATGTTTTAAAAAGCAGAGGGTGTTAAATGTTTTTCCTTCATGTTTGTTTAGTCCTTTGCAATGGAATGGTTGGAGGGCTAGCAGTTCATTTTTTTTTATGGTTTTAATAAAACCATCCACAAAGGACAGTCTCTGTCAGCAACTTTTAGGAATCGCACAATACTGCTGAAGACCCCTTTGTCAGGGTTCCTGCATGAACTGTTTTCTCTGTTGTGCCCCTGCTGGTCATGTCTGGTGTTAGCTGTCATTTGTTTTGGTTTTGTCATGTGCTTTTGTTTATTTTGGTTTTCCATGTGCTCTGGCCCCACCCCTCACTTATTGTGTCATTGTGCTCACCTGTCTCTCGTTGAAGTTGTATTAGTCTGTGTATTTAAACCCTGCCTGTTCTACCCTTTGTTTTTCAGTTCATACCGCTTTTGCCTGGCTCAATAAACATCTTATTCATTCATCGACAAGTCTGCAACTGAGTCCCCAATTTTCCTTGACACTTTTGGAAGAAAAAGAAGAAAAGAAAGTCCTAGTCTTTTACACTAATGCAGGACAAATCAGCCCAGTCCGTCTTCATTTATTAAATTTACAATTACAATTTGTCATTTACCAGACGCTTTTAACCTAAGCGACTTACAATAAGTGCATCAGTCAGATCACATTGCCCCATAAGCAAAGATCCCAAGGCTGTAGATTAATTACCCTCAGAATCACACTGTGCTGTACTGAAGAAAAGGAAAATAGAGCTCAGAGACTGTGTGGTTTTTATACCGGATCCAGAAGTGGAACCAACTGAGGGGCCTGGAAGTAGCAGTAGCGCTGCTGTTCACTTATAGGCCGTGAGATCAGAAGTCCCGCTGAGGGGCAGAGGTTTCTATCCAATGGCTGATGTTGTGGTGCATGTAAAGCGGTAAATCAATCTTAAATCTCACTCAATAAAAAAGAAAAAACTTGGAGCCTTTTCTCAAATCCATACAAAATTACCACCCGTAAAAATAGTCCATATCAGCAACAAGACTAGAAATAACATGTCTCCCTGTAAAGAAAAAGATAAATAAGGAGTTCAAATACCAATGCTATTTGATCCCTGCCAGTGAACACCCATATGCATAGATATATACTCACACACTCACAGACACACACACCCTGTTTATACACTTCACTGTGTTGTGCTTTTACATGTGATTATGACCTAATGCTGAAATGTAAAAACAACGCTTTTAACCAGTTTACCCTTTTAAATGTTTACCATCTTAAACTTGATCTTCTCAGTATTGCATTAGCACGATCTCTCTCTCTCTCTCTCTCTCTCTCTCCCTTTCTGTGTCTTTCACACAAACATCAACGGTCACACCATGCACTTTCCAACCCCGGCCCCCAGATAGTTAGATAGACAGACAGACAGACAGACAGATTGATACATCATCAGTGTAGATCAGGGATCCGCAACCTTAACTATCTAAAGAGCAATTTTTGACCAGAAAAGAAAAAAAAAGATCTGTCTGGAGCCTTAAAAAAACATTTGAGCCCTTTAAATGCAGGTACCAGAGCCTGTTCGTCTGAATGAGCCATCAACATTACTGATAGGTTTAAATGAGCATTCATTCATATGTTTTACCACAAGGTGGCTGCAGCAGATTATATATGATCATCTGGTACTTTAACTGGGTGGTGCAGAGGGTTCGATGCCCGGCCAGCAGGCCAGGGTCCTTTCTGTATGGAGTTTGCATGTTCTCCCCATGTTTGCATGACATCATTTGCGTGACAATGATAGCCAGAGGTGGACAAAGTAAACAACTCCATTACTTGAGTCAAAGTATAGATACTCCAGGTCAAATATTACTCCAATACAAGTAAAAGTTGTTCAGTTCAACTTTTACTTGAGTTAAAGTTCTGGAGTACTTGCTTTTAATAATACTTAAGTATTCAAAAGTACATTTTCTTTTTAATGTCATCGCATTGTTGTTGCAACAATGCATTTACAGAGTCTAATGACTCTGAAACAACCTACTGAATGCACTGACTTGCTTGTAGAACCTGTAGAATAAAAAGCTTGTGGAATATGCTACAAAGCCTATAGAAACACAGTTGAACCAAATGCTTCCTCTATAAAAGACAGTGTGTAGCTTCAGTTAAACAGGCACTAGGTTAACTCAGATTGGCCTTAAAAGGATAAACACGTCATAATGTTGTAGGCTAGGCATTGTCTGAAATGTGAAACAGCTTAATGACCATCATCACCGCTTGATTCCCACCCCCCATGTCTTATTGGGACCGGGTCCTACGTGAATCCGCTGACCTTACAGATATTACTGTGTTTACCTGACAAGATTAAAACATATATTTCTGAAAGGATTTTTGTCAGTAATGTTAACTCGGCATTTTCGCTATCTATCTATTAGTATGCGTCAGCAGTGGATTCACACAGGACCCTGTGTTATGCCCCAAATGGTTTTCAAGCCAACTGGTTTCCGTACGCGTTCACACACTGTGTTAACAGTAGAAGTTGTGGTCTGCCTCTGTCACCAGATTCGTCACACATTCACCAACATATAAATCGCAATTTTCAAGTCACATCTCATATCTACTGTGGCAAATGATTGTAAGTGTTTGGCAAACACAGTGCGCGAATGCATACAGGAAACAATTAGCTTGGAGACCAGTTGATTTAAAAAATGTTGGACATGGACTTAAGATATGGCCATGGCTGCTCTTGTGAGGAACCTTTATCATTATCATCTTTATCTTCCATTGTAGTAGCCATCAGTAAAACCACCAAGTTCAGTTGTTACAAAAATGCAGCACGCACTTGACTGACAGCATTGGAGTAGTTTACTGTGATTGGTTTTTCCCCTGTGATGAACACAATATGGCCTATTGCATTTTAGAAAAGAAAATTCCGCTGACTTCAAAGCCATGCGTTAAAGTAACGAGTAACGAGAACCTTCATAGAAATGTAGTGGAGTGAAAAGTACAATATTTGTATTTCACATGTAGTGGAGTAAAAGTCAAGTTTCCAGAAATACTAATACTCAAGTAAAGTACAGATACTCGAAAAATGTACTTAAGTACAGTCCTTAAGTAAATGTACTTCGTTACTGTCCACCCATGCTAATAGCATGCTGAAAGGGTCAAGGTAAACAATATTGCAGCCTTAGTGTATGAATCTGGTAATTTGATATGACAATTTAATATGCAATAATTTGATATGCCAAATGAAACTTTTTCACTCTTAAGATATGCTAATGATGGTTAAATGCTAGTAACTTATTAACAAATATCTGACGGGACTGACAGGTATACATGCTGGCTGATGGAGAAGACAAAGTAACCTAAGTAACCAATGAGATCAGAGGCTTAACAGTACAGATAAATGTGGGATCACTATTTGGCAAGCAACAGGTGACTGTTGCGCTTTTTATCTAATGTCTTATAACAGCTTATTAATGATTTATAAAGTGTTAACAACCTAATTAATGAACCAATTATAAACCGTTCACAAACCCTTTATAAGGGAAGACTTATAGTAAAGTGGTACCAACCTTTGAAACTATTCTGCAGTCAGACCCAAGTCTTCACCTGTAATGTTGTGCAGGTTAATATTTTACTTTATATGTAAATGCTGCAAAGGGCACTAAGTCATATTCAATATATTCAAATCTAGAAGGACTGGTGAAATAAGAGAGCCGGTGGTATGTTACTTACACACCAGTCAAATTCCCACCCAAAAATATTTACTTCTGGTTTGAACAAAACTTTAGACACATTATATGAGACTTTTAAAAACATGGATCAGAAGTGGTTTCTGCTGTTACTCATCATAGGTGAGGAGGTTTGTAATGTTTTGATACAAGACAAGGTGTTTTTTTTTTTTGGTTTTTTTAAGGAAGGGGCGTTAGACTTAGGGGGATAGGTGGGTTCTGAAGAGGTGGGTTTTCAGTTTCTTGCGGAAGATGGTGAGGGATTCCGCAGTCCTAATTGTATGAGGGAGGTCGTTCCACCACCGAGGGGCAATGGCGGAGAAGAGGCGTGATCGGGAGAAGCGGCTGCTGGGTTCCCAAAGTGAGGAGACCGTCAGCTGACCAGAGGTCGTAGAGCGGAGGGTTCTAGTAGTGGTATATGGCATTATTAGGGACTGAAGGTATGATGGGGCGGAGCCTCTTGTTGCCTGGTAGGCCAGTACCAGTGTCTTGAATTGGATGCGGGCAGCTACCGGAAGCCAGTGGAGCGCAGTAAGCAGTGGAGTGACATGAGACTTATTTACATATGTAAATACAAAGCAATGACCACTGACATGAGCATGTGTTTAAATGTATGCTGTCAGATAAAATGTATGTTTTTAGCTGAGAAATAATTTTTTTCTTCAGATCCTTTCAAGAGAAAGTTGGTGGTGAAGGTAAGAATATCTCCCAGCGGAGATTTGAATCTGAATGACCCCGCGGGGAGGAAGGTTAAGTATAAATGTTAACACTTTATTTGTCATGGCTATCAGAAATGACTGTTGGTAACTCACTTCATAAGATGACATAAGAGGTTAGATGTAATAAAGGAATATAACATGGTGGAATCATGATGTCATTTAATCCACCCAAAAAATACTTCCTGCCGTTGACATTACTGAAAGTAAAAAATTGTATATTTTTCTCTGTTTATTCAATTAATGAGTGTACTTAGGACCGTGTAGACAATCTGTGATGCTGCATTCCTCTTGTGCCAATCAGGGTAAATCTATTAAACTGAAGGAAAGGCAAGAACAATGCACATTCTCTCTTGCATATTATTTGGCCCCTGGGTTGGTGCTGTTGGACAAGACAGTTTTGAAAAGTTGTAGTTGACTTTATTGCTGTGTTTTGACTTTCATGTTTGATGTTTTGTATGGAAGCTGTAACACGATGTGAATAGCAGTCTTCATATATCCATTTGACTTCTCTGCTTGTTGGAATATAAAGTGATAAGGTCATTGAATGTTGTTTGAAAAGGTAACGAGTTTTCTAGGCATATTACAGCAGGTCTTACTGGTATAGGATTATTGTCTACTGGTGTTTGTCTTATTCGAGGGCTTAGCACCAACTGCCATCTGCTTTGTTTCTTTTTTCTTATCTTGTCGTTATGGCATAACAGGCATTGTAAAACTGAATGTGTCACACTCATTTTGAAAAGGCCAAGTAATATTGTGATAAACATTTTAATAGTGGCATGTTATATTACCTGAAAACCCTGGCAATAATACTATTGGATGAACTATCAATCCTAACAAAAATGACTTACATGATTGATCATATTTTTATGTAGGCTCATTCCAATACTTTGAGACAAAAAAGTAAATACATGTCAATGACATAAGTGTAGTTCATTCTCTCAGAGACCTGTTAGACTGTATCGGACTGGTTGCTAGCACTGATCTAGGGCTGAATGAAATAGTTTCAGTCAGTGGCATGTTGTCCAGATCTGCTCTGTTTCTGTTTTGGTTTTTAGATTGAGGAGAACCTGAAGGGACAAGGAATGGGGAATGACATCAGACTGAGTTGGAGAGAGATGCCAGATGGAAAGGTGTTTCACCGAAAAGAGAAAATGGAGGAGGAGAAGAAAAGGATGAAGAATTGATTAATCAGTTTCACCTTTTGCATCTCTGGATTTAGTCTTAGTCACTGGTCCTTGCACCAACATTGATTAAAGTATATCAGAAATATCTATTATACCTTAGAAATATACATTTGAGTCACCTTTGAAGTTAGAAGCCTGTTTTGTGTTTTTCATGTCACACATATGTAGATGTCAGTAATTACAATTAATCAAAATTTTAAAGGAAATAATTTTAGACACAGGGCATGATGTCTTTTTATTGTCATTTGAGAGATTTTCATTCATTTTTTACTATTTCCATTAGACAATTAGTTAAGTTCTCATCTGATCTGTGATTTTTTTGTTCTCAGTAGGCCAGTGCTTATGTCGAGATCAACAACGTGTTGCAGGCCTGTTTGGAGGGTTGGGGGCAATGTGGCTGAAACAACCGCTTCACTATGAGAGCAAAATTGCAACTCTACTTCTTCAGTGAAACATCAGACACGGACATGCTCGCTGTGTTGATGCCGTGCAGTTAAGTTCACCCACAGTGTGACCCATCAGTGGTGGTTCTAGACCAATTTTACTGGGGGTGGGGGCAGGTTGGGGCCAGTTGTTTTGTCAGAGGGGCACATTCGACTCAGGACAAAAGAGACAAAGACAGAGTTCAAGCTTTCAAAATTTAATTTAGCATATGAAGTAATAGAGCACAAAAAACAAACAAAAAAACCCCCCAACATAATACACCATAATTGGTATTTGTTTCAGTAACTTACAGTTACAGTTCTAATTTTATCAAATTACAATACTGAAAACAAAATAAAACGCATTCCCAGCACATTCTTTGCTGCAACACTATATGACTCAGTGAACAGTACAAACCCTACTGTACTATAGGGTCTCGGCATGCTAATTTAACGTTATAAATTCTTTTAAGGAATTTAAAATTTAGAGGAAGCTGGGGCGGCACGGTGGCGTGATGGGTGGCTCTGTCTCCTCATGGTAAGAAGGTCTCGGGTTCGATTCCCAGCAGGGAATCCCGAGTTTGCATGTTTGCCCTGATTTCCCATTAAAAAAAAAAATTTCAAGGAAATTAAAATAATTGTTCTCTGGAAAAGATACAGTCAAAATATCTGAAAAGTGGGTTTTTCAGTTCCAAAGCTATATTTAGCAAGATCTGTGGCACTCAGTTTTTTATGTAGGACCAAATAGATGTGACAGAACTGTATTAATACTACGCAGAATCAAAATCTGGTTGCAAGAAAGTGCAAAGTAGTGGAGATATTAATTTTCGAAAATGAATGATTCTTTTGTTCGGGTTATTTAATTTTTATTAATTTGACTACTGACATTCAGCGACAACCATTTACATGAATATATGCTGCAAATTATCCTTAGGGTTTCTTGGATGTTCAGTACAAATTTCAGCCCAATGCATTGAAAATAAGACATTGGTGAGGCTTACAAAGAATCGCAAAAATGATGAAATTTAGCTCAAAGGGACAAAAATTCATAACTAAAAAAGTATTTGGTGTAGAGATATGGGATTTTGGGAAGTCCCATGAATTTAATAGAAGTTCATGATTTTTTTCCCCAAAAAATCCATGAAATGAGCTGGAAGGCCCAGGTGAGTTGGTATGGAATGACCTGTATGTTCTTGCTTAAAAATGGTGAAAACAAATAAAAACAAACAAACAAATAAATAAATAAATAAATAAATTAATTAAATCATATATTTTATTTCTTAAAGAAAACCTTAGGGAATACAATTCATTTCCTGTATTTTTGAGCAGTGGTTGTTGACAGATAGTACCATAATGAATTTGGACAGATATGACTTAACATATTTGATTAGAGGCAAACATAAGACAATTCTGAATGTATTTTTGAGCCCCTCAAAGTCTGAAGAATACCACCTTGCAAGCTTGAATTCAAATGAATTTTCTTTTATTTGCACTGGGACATTTTCAGAAAGAGATTATAACAAAGTTGCTTTACATAATGTTGAGCCTGAGACTTGTTGAAGCCTAATGTGACAATTAGAAATTACATGGTTATTTTGAATAACCATGTAATATAATGGAATTGGATTCTAATGGTAACAAGTGATTCCTCAGTCATATTTTCAGAAACATTATAAGTTGAACATTGTTTTGTGTGTAAATGCTCTGTATCATCACAGGTTGGTCATCTTCTTCGTCATCTTCCTCTCCTCTGTTTTCTCTTGGTGAAACACTTTCCCATCAGGTGTCTCTCGCCAGCTGAGTGCTGTACCGTTGCCCATTCCATGTCCTCAGTTTCTCTTCAATCTAAACAGGACACATTTGGAACAGCTGGCATGGATCAAAGCTCCCAGTTACAAAATATGAATGGACCATTCATTCCTATATAAATCGGTGTCCATCTTATGGTTATCTGTAAGTAATTACAGTGTTGGAGCATTCAGTGTTCACACCCTGGCTCCCTCTTTCTCCCTCTGCTGGTCATTGTATGTTAGATGTGCACATGTACTTCCTGATGCCTCAGTAAACCTTGATAATTATATCATTAGTTGCACCTGGTTTAGTCAGTCTAGTTCTACTCTGTTGTTTATGAATGGCCTTGTTTTCCCTGGATCAGTTGTGTGAAATTATATTGTTGTCAATGTGTTCTAAATCCTATGTCAAGAAACCAGAAGCCTGTAAGTCTTTGAAGTCCTTTGTTAAGCCTGTTTTGTTCTAAACTGAGCACCTTGTTAAGTATTGTGTGCACCTGTGCCCAGTTTGCTCCCTCATTGTGTCTATGTATAGATACCCTCTGCACATGCATCAAGAATCTCTATCAGCTGTATTTCTTCAGGATGGAGACTAGACAAGACTAATGTAAATTTACACTTTCTGTGGTATGTCTGATTGCATTCCAATTTCAGTGTCCATCTGACTCATAAGGTGAAGGCCTATATCTGTCAGTCTGGTGCTGCAAATGTGTGGTTAGATGCATGTGTTTGGTTGGTTTGGGCACATAGTCTGTAGATTGTATCATGAAGCATGTGTGTGTCAGTTCACTATTTTAAATACTATTTTTTACTATTTTAAATAGAAATTATGAACAAGGAACAGGCGTAAGTGATGATCAGTCAGTGAGCCTGGTGGGCTGGTGGTTATTGAACCTGCAAAGTTGAGCACTGATAGGCCAAATAAGAGGGAGTCTAAGACAGACGGAGAGGGAACTGGTATTTTGGACAAGCATAAAGAGTGAGTGTTCCAGAGGGGGTTTTTTGGCAATAAGAAATTCCACTGTATACACAATATTTTTTATAATTACACTTGTTTGTCCTGCTGTTTATTTTTAGGTGATTAAAATACTGGGCAATTACTTGTGTATATATGTGGTCTTCATGTGTACTGTAGTGTACAATGACCTATTTACAAGCTTTTGCATTACTTTATCAGGTTTGGCCTTTTTCCTTTTGTAGTACATTCTGAACCATGAAACATAAACTGAGACAGTCCTACCTTTAATAATATGAATGCTTTCACCTTGGGGTCATTAACATCTATATTTGGAACGGAAGAGACTTTGAGCCGTAGAATTTGTCTCTTCACATCTGGAGAGAAACAGTGGCATGCTTTCAGAGACCACTTTTAAACTGACTAATGTAGAATGAATTCCTTGCTTACTGCCAATTACTTCATGTGGACAGTATCACTTAATCTCTTTTGCTGTTGAGACTCACCTCCATAGCAGAAAAATGGGATTTTAAGGTCACAGCTGAGAGAATACCATTTCCCTGAGTCAGTCATTCTCACGGCGCTACAGTTCTCTGTCTCATTGGGTTGCCCCGTTGCCCAGTAACGGAATGAGGAGTTCCTCTGATCGGACCACCGCCAGGAATCCAGGAACAGGCCAATCCACACCCAGGGACCATCACCTATGAGTCCATACACCTGACTGTTCTCCTCTGCACTCTGAATGCTGGCCAGGTCAGCGTAACGATTGCGGCAATCAGTCTGAGCCTCTCTCCAACTTTTATACTGCTTCACATAGATGTAATTATTCTGATCTGTTGACAAACATGTGTCAATGCAAACATTTGCCTAAAGTTCCCTTTAGTTACTAAATATGTCTTTTTGATTTCAGTGGTTAATTTTGTTTAGAATAAGTTGTATTCAGATTTGATTTTAGTATGTCTTGTACTGGAAGGTGGAAAAACATGTTTTATCCATTATTAATTAATTCACTCCTAAACATTCAATCTCACCTCCCATACATATATAATGAATAGCTGTTGTGCATGGTATATCCGTCCAGTTTCCATAAGCCATCACGGCACACTCCCCATTCCCATTTGGTTCTCCAGTCTTCCAGTTTGTGTACTGGAACTGAGTGTTGTTCCCTACAGACCAATGCCAATGTGTTTGTGTCCCTCTCTGGAGTCCAATCCAGACATCTCCTGTGTATCCAGGGTCAGCTCTCTTTTTCAGTCTGTCCATCTCCTCCATGCTGTCCACAGTAGCTAGATCAGTGTACGTCATCCTGCAGTAGCTCTGAGCCTCCAGCCAGGTCTTCCTCTCGCTCACATAGTGGTACTGCAAAAAGACAGGTGAAGAACCGCTGAAGAGACCTACTAACACAAAAACAAAGCAAAACAGAGAAGGAAAAAGAGGGGAGGTGAAAATTTCTCCTGACAAAAACCCGTAAAAGCAAATGAACAGACAGACAGACAGACAGACAGACAGACCTGAGATGAACATTAATAGAAGCATCCTCTGGTCCATGTCTCCTGCTCACAACAGGCTTTTCTCTTTTGTTGTAGTGGAAATCCATTGGTGTGCATAATATAGTGACACTGAAATGTAAATTAATTAAAAACCAATCCCTTTTCCTGGTATTCAAAGGACTTTTCCATACAAAATGACTTGATTTCCATTTTAAACAGACAGGAGAACAAAGAGCACTTTACTTTTGTTACTTTTCTTTTGAAAACTAAATGTATATCTGTTAACTTAAAGAGCTCTTCATTGTGGCGTAATACATTCTCCCTCTGATAATCAATATGTCCTGTGTCCTCTGGGAGAACAGTATTGCGGTTTTATAAAAAGATATTTTAGCTGTGACAGTTAAATTACAGTTTACAATCTGGCATTTAGATGACACTTTTAAACAAAGTGCATCATCACTTAATCATTTACTGTTGTACTCTATCACTTAATGATTTAAAATTTTGATTTAATTCATCTATTCACCCGACCTTTGCCCTCCAAAATAAATGGTCTCTGTTATGTTTTATGTAAGTTGAAGAAAGGTGAGGAAATCTCAGTTTTCATTATATATTTAGAAGAAAACTATAAGCAATACTAGCTGTGTAATTTGTTAAGGCTGAAGACAGTGTGCTTTGTTTTCAGTATGTCTTCTGATATATCAACCAAAACGCTTATAGAAACAGCCATCTTTATTTTTTGGCTCAATAATTCCCAGGTGTTGTGACATCTGACATTTTTCTAAGCTTTCAGGGGTTTTCCATGGCTGGAAAATAGTTTTTTCATTACAACATTTTCCACATTTTCCAGGATATGTGGGAGGCCTGCATCAACATGGAAATGAGGTAAGTAATCATGACTGTTTGTCAAAGAATAATTTTAATATATAATGGCAAAAGTAATGAGAGCATGAGAATATTTTATTTTGTGCTTGTTGGAATTTATTAATTTAAAAGGTCTATTATTTCTTTCCATGCATCCTTGGTTTGGAGGCAATGGTCATATCACTTGTAGCACTCATAACAGTTGCACTCATTTGAATTGCTAAAACCATCCAGAATAATTGATTGCTTTCTGGATGAAGTGGGCCAACAGAATATTTGTTCAGCATGAATTTTTGTTTTCTAACTTTCTAGTGAACATACACCGAACTGGACTGCCTTATTGTATTTAACCACTGCTGTGCTGTTAATTAAACCAGAACAGAAATGCTTAATTTACAAAAGCCAGCTAACCAAAGAAAAACCAAAACAAAAAAAAAAAACAAACAAACAAGAAAAGCAAAAAGCAAAATAAAGAAACGAACAAACAAACAAAAAACCCCCAAATCCTCAAAATAATTTCAGATTTGTTACATTTCACTCTAGTGTCCAGTATTTGACTTGCCCCTTAAACGTACATGATAACTGTGTTGTATTGGTGCTCCTTCACCTGCTGGCACAGCAGCACAAATTCATTCTCATTTAAACTCTAAAAAACATTCAGCAGTCAGACCCAAGTCTTCACCTGTAATGTTGTGTAGGTTAATATTTTCCTTTCTATTTACTTAAATGCCATGAAGGGTAGTAGGTCATATTCAAAATATTAAAATCTAGAGGGACTGGTGAATTAGGAGAGCCAATCCTATGTGTTACTTACACACTAGTCAAATTCCCACCTAATAATATCTACTTCTGGTTTGAACGAAACTTTAGACACATTGTATGAGAAAGGACTTTTAAAAACATGGATCAGAAGTGGTTTCTGCTGTTACTCATCTCAGGTAAGGAAGTTTATAATGTTTTGTGTCCATGTAATCTCTATATTTCTCTCCCCTGTTTGCTCCTAGTCATTTGTTTCTTTGCTATGATTGTCAGGGAATGTTTACAGAACAAATGGACAATATTAGTTATTCTCTGTTATTATAATGGATTTAGCAATATTCTTTACTTGTGTTACATATGCAGAGGAATGTAACACACGAATGCATTTTACCTTTATGTTTCCCTCCCTCTCTATATATTGTGGTAGGTGTCTATGGTTCTCCCTCTGCTCCTTCTCTGCACTATCACTTTGTGACTGAGAGTAAGACCTGGAAGGAGGCTCAGAGTTACTGCAGATTTTGGTACACTGACCTGCTTACAGTATACAGCATGGAAGAGATGGACAAGCTGAAAGCATTTATGGGTTCTAGGTACAGTGGTTCTGTGTGGATTGGTCTTCATAGACTGGGTCAGGGTTGGCAATGGTCTGATTTGGGGAAATCTTCATTCTACTACTGGGGACAAGGACAACCTTATTGTGGAACCTCAAAATGTGACTGTGCTTATGTTTCATTCCATGCATCTGGAAGATGGTATGATGACCCATGTACATACACACTTCCTTTCCTCTGTTATGGTGGTGAGTCCATAGAACTTATTTAGACATGTAAATACAAAGCAATGACCGCTGACATGAGCATGTGTTTGAACGTATGCTGTCAGACAAAATATGTGTTTTTAGCTGAGAAATCATTTTTTTCTTCAGATCCTTTCAAGAGAAAGTTGGTGGTGAAGGTAAAAATATCGTCCAGTGGAAATCTGAATCCGAATGACCCCGCAGGGAGGAAGGCTATCTTAGATAAGTTAAGTATGAATGTTAACACTTTATTTGTCATGGCTATCAGAAATGACTGTTGGTAACTCACTTCATAAAATGGCATAAGAGATTAGAATAGGAAGTGACATAGTATGGTTCAGACACAAAGACTGGTTCAAGTTACAGCAGAGTTGATATAACAACTATCATGATAACCTACTGCTCTGTTAGTGTTTAATGTGATGTAATAAAATAATATAACATGGTGGAATCATGACATCATTTAATTTCCATTGTCATTTAAAAGTACTTCCTGCTCTTGACAAAAGTTATTACTGAAAATAAAAAATTGTATATTTTTCTCCGTTTATTCAGTTAATGAGTGTACTTAGGACCGTGTAGACAATCTGTGATGCTGCATTCCTCTTGTGCCAATCAGGGTAAATCTATTAAAGTGAAGGAAAGACAAGAACAATACACTCTCTCTCTTGCATATTATTTGGCCCCTGGGTTGGTGCTGTTGGACAAGACAGTTTTGAAAAGTTGTAGCTGACTTTATTGCTGTGTTCTGACTTCCATGTATGATGTTTTGTATGGAAGCTGTAACAAGTTGTGAATAGCAGTCTTCACATATCCATTTGCCACTGCATATTGTTTGAACAGGTAGCGAGGATTATTGCCAACTGGTGTTTGTCTTATTCGAGGGCTTAGCACCAATTGCTTTCTGCTTTGTATCTTTTTTCGTGTCTTGTAGTTATGGCGTTAACAGGTATTGTAAAACGGAGTGTGTCACACTCATTTTGAAAATGCCAAGTAATGTTGTGACAAATATTTTAGCTGTGGCATGTTATATTACCTGAAAACCCTGGTGATAATACTATATGATGAACTACCAACCCTAACAAAAATGATTTACATGACTGACCATATTTTTATGTAGGCTCAATAGAAAATTTTCTGACAAAAAAGTAAATACATGTCAATGACATAGGTGAGGAACATTCTCTCAGAGACCTGTTAGACTGTATTGGACTGGTTGCTAGCACTGATCTAGGGCTGAATGAAATAGTTTCAGTCAGTGGCATGTTGTCCAGATCTGCTCTGTTTCTGTTTTGGTTTTTAGATTGAGGAGAACCTGAAGGGACAAGGAATGGGGAATGACATCAGACTGAGTTGGAGAGAGATGCCAGATGGAAAGGTGTTTCACCGAGAAGAGAAAATGGAAGAGGAGAAGAAAAGGATGAAGAATTGATTAATCAGTTTCACCTTTTGCATCTCTGGATTTAGTCTTAGTCACTTGTTCTTGCACCAGTACTGATTTAAGTAACATACATTTGAGACACTTTTTAAATTAGCAGCCTGTTTTGCCTTTTTCATTTTACACATATGTAGATATTATAAGTCACCTCGGTCGTTACACCTAATCAAAAGCTTAAGTGAATAAACTAGATCAGTGTACCTCATCCTGCAGTAGCTCTGAGCCTCCAGCCAGGTCTTCCTCTCGCTCACATAGTGATATTGTTGAGCCAGAGGAGAGGGCACAGCACAGATAGCTTCAACAATACGGAGAAAGTTAAAATATTTTGATCTAAATTAGTAACAAATGCAAGCACAATCAAACATGTCAGCACAGGTCTGTAACGTTCATACACTGACCTGCAAGGAGTAAAAGAAGAAACATGTTCTGGCTAGCCTCTGTAGACATTCTTTCCTTTTCTATTCCTCTGTCAGTCTCCCAGAGCATGAAGCAGAATTGTTTGACGCATCTGTGAGAGCTGCATATTATGAATATTTTCCTATGACGTTAAACAGTATCTCTTTCGTGCAGGATAGTGTTTTTTCTTTTAAAAGTGATACAGCTACCATTATATCCATCAGTGGCTGCACAGACCAAGAACTGTCTTCACCTGTTATTATTCAAATATATGGTCAGCGGGCTGCACACGAAACCTGCATGCCACATGTTGCATATCTCTTTCTTCACAGTCAAATACTTCTTTGAATTGGTTTTCATCACTGTTCTAACACCCCTGAGCATTTCTTAGGACCATCGCTTTAGTAAAGGTTACATAAGGTGTACTCATGTTCCACAGAATGTATGTAGACCTTCATGCTAACAAAACTGCCATGCCATGAATCTGTCCTAAACCAAACAGGGAACATAATGATCAGATTTTGTTTCACGCTGTAGATGAGGATATTCACAGGTTGCCAACTTACTGATAGCCAGTCGGAGGCTGCGGACACTCCTTGAATTTTGAGAGTGTGTGAAACCCTGTTGGCGTTAGGGCTGGTGAGGCCTAGTAAAGCCCAAGACCCAAAAGCAGAACTCAGTGGATAAAAGGTGACATAGTGGATATTTAATGTATCAGTCCAAAAACAGTGGGCAAAATTACAGTGATGGTAAAGATAGGGCTCACACAAAAACATTGGTCAAAAACAGGCAGAGTTAGAGGGACAGTGAGGCAGGAAAACCAGGCTAATGTAATCACAGACTAGAATGAACTCATAAAGCAAAAACAGCCTTGGATCGGCAACAAAGAAACAAAAGGGATCCAGGCAGAAGTCTCAAAACACTAAGGAAAAAAATCACAAATCTGGAAGGCAGGTAAGGTCAATGAACAAAAACACAAATATAAACAGATCAGGCAAAAGTTCCAAAACACTAGGCAAAAGTAAAACATTTCAAAGCAGACTTAAGTCAAAGAACAAAAACTCAGTAAGGGAAACAACACACAATGAACAGGAACCGTGGCGAAATAATCAGGCAAGAAGTGTAGATTCTGGCAGAGCTTTAAATGCTGTGGCAGATAAGGCGAGTGGCAGCAGGTATGCAGGAATCAATCAGCCAGAGGTCAGGATAAAACATGGACTGGAACAACCCAGAACAGACACTAGACAAGACATGCAAGACAGACACAGGAGAAACACAAGGAAAACATGGACTTGGAAGATGAGGTACTGGGTCGGGCTATGTGACTAGGAGTTGTTATTGAGCAGAACAGAACATATCCATTACATTTTAGGCAAGTTCTATGCTGCAGTCATTGTTCATCATATCAAATGAAAGAATGCCCTTCCTAGATTTCAGGCCAATATTGCCAATATGACCAATATATTTTAGAATTTCTCTGAATTTTCATGACTGGCCTGATTCAGATTGGGAAATGTAAGGATAAAGGATAGAGTTACTTCAAAGAAAGAGGTGGTATATGAAATAAAAATATAAAACAAAATATGAAATGAGTCTGATGGCATTATGAAACCATGCACCCACCTGGTGATGCATAAGTTGCCAAAAGACATAACTTCCTCTGCTCAGCTACACAGCTATATAATCAGTTACAAAGTTATATTATCAGTGACACACTAAGAAATGATCAAAGGTGAACACGGTCTGTGGCCATCTGTATTCTCAGAATGTGGCTGTTATTTGAATGGTGATATGTGTTTCCTTTGGTGGCCTATTTGTTGCCTGTGGATTTCCCAACCTGAACTGTAACGTCCTTGTACAATGAACTGAACTGAGAGGGCTGTCACTGCCTTGTTCCCATTGTGCTTTACATTCCATAATGGATGAGTGATGCATTTGACAGAACTGACAGGGCCAAACATCTTAAAACGTCTAGATGTACACAAAAGGACTGTCAAGTACAACAGCAATAGACTTTGAAATGTAAGGGAAACTTTGTCCGCTTAGTCGTTAAATACCAAAAACCTCACGATTGTTCCCTCTCTGATTCTGGTTGTCTTTTAGTGTAGATTCCGTTATAACGTGGGAGTTTTACTGTCATTTAAAGAATGCTGGCAAATGGATCTCACTTAAATTGCCTGCCAAACTGGTTTTGAATGTAGTGAGTGTGACCTCCTGTCCTTAAGTGTGAAAAAGCAAAGTAAATGGTGCTCATTTACAAGTCAAACACACACCTGTATCACATCTGAGTTGTGAGTTTGATTTGCGCTTCTCTCAAAATTTACAGAGGACCTTTGCATTAAACTGTACTTTGCTTTATGATCGACTTGGGGTTTGTGATTAACCACTCAAGGACAGTGTTACTAAATCCCTTTTGAAATAAAATGTAAATTTCCTTTATAGTGATTATTTCAATTCATACTCACCCCCCAGAAAACTCCCCTAGTGTTTGTTGCTTTTTTTGTTGAGCACAGGCAGGCTTATTCACTCAACACTAATCAGCATTTACAGTGACACAACTGGGACTTGATGAGTTTTCTATGATGAAGAGCAGACTTGGGTTTGCCGAAGTATTACTCTCTATGCTTTACTATTGGGAAGGTGACCTCTAGAAATCTGACATCAAATTACCTCCTCAAGATTTGAAACTGAACTCAAAACTCAAGCTTCTCTTACATTTGAGACTTGATGTAAACTTGAAACACAATTCTAACATGACAGTGTGTTACAAAGGGTTTTTTTTATGACAGTTAAGCCTATTGGTCCAAACCTTGCCAGTGTGGTAATTTTGTGAGCAATAATGAAGTTCACATAAGTTTTTCCAAAAAACGCAATGTGACTTTAAGGAAGGCAGCTTTAATATACACCACACCTTTGACAAAAGCCAATTTGAAATCAACCATCAGGATATGTATAATTTAAAACAATCACTACATTCTACATTCACACGAGGGGAAAAAAATACCTTCTCATAAAACACATTTATTAGAATTGATCTCAGTTAACATTTTAGACACTTTTAGAGAGAAGTGTGAAATGCTGTCATAAAACAAACAAGTATCTAAGTCATCTCACCCACAGTAACATCCTACATTCCTCGATTAATAAAACAAACAGCTTATAACATAATTGCTGACCGCTTAAATTTAGACAGACAACCAAGAGTTTACAAGATTCTGAACTCTATTCTATGTCAGGCACCTGCATAAATGTGATGATTTTAAAATATCTTTAGATTCACTGGGAATTGTCAATAGAAAACAGACACATGAATGGAACATAAATCATGTTTGTTGGCAGATATTTTGCACTTTGGTGGAACCATCCAAAGAGCAGCTTGTTGGCTAAACATGACCTCAAACACAGCACTGGCTTACTCCCTGATTTCATGTGAACAGTAGTCAATTTTTTTTTTTTTTCATGACCTCAGCCTGTAACGGTCAATTCCCTGCACTACGCTTAAGTTCCCAGCATGGCAGAACCAGTCCTGGAGGGTGAGGACTAGAGTGTTTCTGAAGGTGAGGAATGGAGATAAATCTGAAACTGCTTAATTCAAACTGATGACCTGCTGTAAGGCTGTAAATTGTGGGTCATGGAACAGCTTGCAGTTTGTAAGTTGTGCTGCTATTTTTATGGGGAGGCACAAAAATGATGTTATATTTGTACATACACCAGACACATATAGATATCTATACTGGTTCAGTCTTCATTTGGTTATTTGTACTTATTGACTTATTGTTTCCTACACACACATACACAAACGCAGACACGTATACACAACTACATGCACACACACATTAAGTTACAGTCCTGTTTCCCAGAAATAACTAGCTTTCTGTATTTAATGAGTTGGAGAGAGTAGGATACACATAAACCATAATTTCCTGGTAAAGTCCAGTGCCCTAATTTTAACCTGACTTTAACTATGTCAGTAGATTGCAATGTTTATGTAACATGAAACACCGAAGCAAAATAGAAGAAAAGGGTGAAGGCCTAAAAGGCTAAACTACAATAACAGGATAAACTGCAATAACAGTCCAATGGATAGATGTGAATAAAGAACATAAAGCATGAATCTAAAGCCCATCAGTGCTCCTCTTGGTGCCTCTCTTCTATTCTTTCATATTTTCTGGTTGAAATACCTTTCCGTCAGACTTCTCTCTCCAGCTCAGTTTGGTGTCATCACTCATTCCAAGCTCCTTCATCTTCTCAGTAATCTAAAAAATCAAAAAATGAATAGAACACATCTGGAAAAATGACATTATTTGATTTCTCTTTCTATTTGTGATTAGGACATTTACATTGACCAATTCCCTGAATTCTTTAGGGTAATGTTAATCATTTTTACAGATGAGTTGATCAGGTTAACTGTTTAATAACAGAAGCAATTAACAGTATTCCCATCCTCTTTTGCCAGACCTTGCTGATATTATTTGTAACTCTGATCTCCTGTGTACCGACTAATAAGTAAATACACAAAACAGATGCATGACTTCAGAAAGCCAGACATCAGAGAGAGAGAGAAAAATAAGAGACTCACCTTAACTAAGATAGCCTCTCTCAATTCATGGTTGTTCATATCAACGAATCCATGAGAGGACACTTTTACTCTCACTATCTGCTTTTTCTTTTCTGCAGAAACACAGACACTCTCAACAATTTGGTCAGAATTTCCTAAAACCCTTAACAGAATTTGGGTTAACCTGAAGAGTTTCACGCAGAGACTTACCTCCATAGCAGAAAAATGGGATTTTCTGGTCACAGCTGACAGCATACCACATTCCCCAGTTATTAATTCTCATGGCAGCACAGTTCTCAGTCTCTCCTGGTTGCTGTGGTGCCCAGTAACGGAATCCGGAGAGCCCCTGATTGGACCAATGCCAGGAATCCCTGAACAGGCCAATCCACGCCGAAGTACTATTACCTATGAGTCCATAGACCTGACTGTTCTCCTCTGCACTCTGAATTCTGGCCAGTTCAGTGCTGCGGGTCCGGCAATCACTCTGAGCTGATTTCCAGTATCTGGTTTGGTCCACAAAGCTGTAATCATTCTGTTCTGTTGATAAACACATGTCAATGTAAAAAAAAAAATCCCTATGAATGAATAAATATGTGTTTTTGAATTCAGTGGTTCATTTTGTTGAGTACAAGTTGTATCCAGGTTTGATTTTAGAGTACCCATTGTTCCTTAATTCTCTAAAAAAAACATTCAATACTCACCTCCCATACACACAGAACGAAAAACTGTTTCACACTGCTTGTCCTCCCATTCTCCAAAGGCCATTAACACACAATCTCCGTCCCCATTAGGTTCTCCAGTCTTCCAGTTCGTGTACTGGAACTGAGTGTTGTCACCTGTAGACCATTGCCAGCATGGTTGTGTCCCTCTCTGGAGTCCAATCCAGACATCACCTGTGTATATAGGGTCAGCTGTGTTTTTCAGCTGGTCCTTCTCTTCCACGCTGTCCAGATAAGCCAAGTCAGTGTGCCACTCCTGGCAGTATCTCTGAGCCTCCAGCCAGGTCTTATTTTGATTCACAAAATATTGTTTAGGAACAGGAGAAGACATGCCGCAGAGACTTGTCCATAAGCCTAGACAAAGGATCACAAAATTAAGTAAACAGACACACACACACACACCCCACACACGAGAATACACAAACTCACATGAGAGAAGTACAAGTACGAAGATATTCTGATCCATGTCTGTAACTTCAAAAAATGCTATCACACGTGAAAATCCGCATCAGCACACTAGTGTCTGAGAATTTGACTACCATTTAAATAACTTGGTGCATTTGCTTTTTACTCAGGAAGAAACAAATCTAATTACCCTACCATTATTTGAATGTGACTGTCCTTCACGGCATGATATAAAGTGAAAAAATGTACATACATAGCATTTTCTATTGTTCATAATAATATATTGTTCTGTTTGTTCATAGTTAATGTTAAATTAATTTCCAGATATTCTCTAATGTCACAGGGGCATACGTTAAGTGCCAACTTCTGAGACTCACAGTATGGTTGTGGACCCAGAGCAAAGTCTTTAAAACACAAGTTTAAAATGAGCAAAGATTTACTGGAGATTACTACTTCAAAAAGTAAATGCTCTTTGAGAAGAACCCTGAACCTAGATGAAGAATCCTAATGGATCAGTTAAGGCAAGGAACAAAAAACCACAAGGAAAGAGAGCTCAAGTGCAGGACAGCTCCAAAGCTGAACAGCTTGCAGTGAACATAACAGAGAACTTAAATAGTCTAGACCACCAGTCTAGAACAGTGTCAGATGACGAACCAATATTTGACAACCTACTAGCCAGGTGAAACTGAACAGGCTGATGTTATATTTTGTCCTTCAGCTATATCTAGTGGGAACCCCAAAGTACAACACTCCGGTCAGTGACAATGACAGTGTATTTTGCAATACACATTTATTAACACATTTCACCATGCACATTGTAGCTACCAGTGTTTACTGTAATGCTTTAATTTTGAGTGCTATGCTGTCTTGAAGTAGGGACTTCTCTGTAACTTGATATTGGAGGAATGTTTTAACTGTTGCAGCTATAAGTTTAAGTTTCAATGATTGCACACACACTGTGAACAGTAAGCAGGGAATTTGTCCTCTGCATTTAACCCATCCAACACACCAGTAGTGAACACACACCAGACACAGGAACAGTGCAGTGGGGTTAAGTGCCTTGCTCAAGGGCACACAGCCGTGTATGCTGGGCCTGGGCATCGAACCGGCAACCCTCCAGTCACAAGCCCGGTTCTCTATCCTTTAGACCACGGCCGCCCCTCAATGATAGATCATGTGATTGATATTTTACATATGAACCCTACTGTGAAATAGTAAAGTGTATATATGTCTATATACATATATGTCTATATATGTATATATGTAAAGTGTATGTATGTCTTTCTATTTCTGAAGCAGAACAAATTATTTTAATGATGCAATGTTATAAATTAATTTAATGTTATAAATTCTTTTAAGGAATTTAAAACTTGAACTTTAAGTGCTCTATCTTACACCCTGTGCAGCGCCGCGCAAACCGAAATGTAAGTGTCTCTGCTGGCTTCAGACCGACACAGCTTTCATTTTCCCATCCGGTGCCCACATTGTTTAAATAGCAAATGAAATTGCGTCTATCTAAAATGAGGTGTGGTCAGGTGCATTACTGGCGTGTTGCTGTTTTGAATGCAACTGAAAGCCTCTGTGCTTAGACCAACAAAAACCTGATCTAAAGTCAGGTTGCAGTTGTTTCATTGTTATTTTAAGGCTGCAATTGAGATAGTAGTGTGTACACACATAGGCGGGTGCGCGGTGCGCATACACCCTGTTTGTTACACACACAGGGATGTGCAGCCACGCAAACATGAAAAAGTTAAAAAATAAACATAAATAGACTAGAATGTGAAAGAGCATTATTGGTTATATCAAGATATGTAAAGAAAAAAACCATGTCATAATGATTAGTCATAATACTGATCAGAATTAGATAAAAGCAGTAATGACAAATGAAATTTGTTAATTATTTGACCAATCATGGCAGTACACAAAAGTATTTAAACAGATTTGTGAGGCTGAGGGTGTCTGTAAAGACTCAGCGAAATGTCTGTTATCGGATCTATTCCATCCAAACTCTTTTAAAATGATTCTTGTGCTGCATCGTTATAAGACTTTGTAGGCTGAACTAAACATTACTCGTTGAACTTCTGTTAAATGCCGGTGCATACACTCATGAATTCTTGATTCTCACAGGAAAATGGAATACCTGATTGGACAGAGGATTGGGATACGGCGGAGGCAGAGGGTCCATCGGCTAAAGACCACATATCTGTCCCTCAGCGAAGAGGAGTGCAGGCATAATCCGCGCTGATCCCCCCAGGCTATAACAGACATCTGTAATCACCTGGCAGATGAGTTGGGGACTAATGCCTGCTGTCCCTATGCACTCCCCGTCGCTGTGAAATTCATGGCTGCGCTAGATTTCTTTGTGAGTGGGTCATTCTATGATCCTGTGAGTTCAACTGGAGGTGTAACCCAATCTGCCGTATGTTCGGCCACACATGCAGTTACCTCAAACCTAGTCCGCCATGCCCATGAATATATTCAATTCCTCATAACCCCTGCCAACCAAAATCAGGTTAAACGGGAGTTCTTGGTGAAGTTTTGATTGCCTTGGATTCTGGGTGCGATCGATTGTACATGAGTGCAGCTACGTGCCCCAGCAGAGAACACTCTCATTTAAGTGAACCGTAAGGGAGCCCATTCGATCAACGTCCGGGTGATTTGTGATGCAGCGTGTAAAGTTACATATGTATTTGCAAATTATCCTGGATCAAGCCGTGACTCCTTCATATTGGACAACTCTGCAATCCCGGCAGTTTTCCAAGGTGATCCTAACCCTTGGACAGGTGTCTGTTAGAGGACAATGCCTATCCATTAAGAACATGGCTGATGACACCGTATATCGTGCCTACAACAGTGCGTGAATTGTCATTCAATCAAAAACTCACAAAAACAGACACTGTAATAAAGAGGACATTTGGACAGCTGAAAATGTCACGGTCCAGTCCCGCTCTCCCAGATCCTAGTCCTTGTTTTCCTTGTGTCCTGTATGTCTTGTCTGTCTGTTTCTGTATGTTCCAGTCCATGTCTTACCCTGTTCCCTGCCTGGTTTCTGTTCACCTGCTGCCCATTTCATTAATCAGCTACTGCATTTAAGCCCTGTCTGTTTCCACTCCAGTTGCCAGATTATCTAGCCTTCTTTCCTGTTTCATGTATTAGATTGTCTTGCTTCTTTCTTGTTCCCCATTTTTGACTATTGCCTGTTTTTGGAGAAAGAGTTTTTAGCCTTTTGCCTTAGGATCTTTGCCTGTTTTTGGAAGAAGAGTTTTGCCTGTTGCCTTTGGACCATTGCCTGTTTTTGGAAAAGGAGTTTTGCCTGTTGCCTTTGGACCATTGCCTGTTTTTGGAAAAGGAGTTTTGCCTGTTGCCTTTGGACCATTGCCTGTTTTTGGAAAAGGAGTTTTGCCTGTTGCCTTTGGACCATTGCCTGTTTTTGGAAAAGGAGTTTTGCCTGTTGCCTTTGGACCATTGCCTGTTTTTGGAAAAGGAGTTTTGCCTGTTGCCTTTGGACCATTGCCTGTTTTTGGAAAAGGAGTTTTGCCTGTTGCTTTTGGACCATTGCCTGTTTTTTGGCCTCTGTCTCTGTCCCTCTGATACCACTGTGATACTCTCTTTTGGATTTCTGGAAATCATTGTAATTATTAAACACCAACTAAGACTTACTCTGTGCTCGGTCTGCTTTTGGGTCCTCAACCAACCAGGCCTCACCAGCCCTAACAGAAAATGTGGTTCAGGTGTTTGGATAAGTCAGGTGGAACATTACAATACAGCCCTCAGAAGGTTGCTACTATATTATTACCATCATGAAACTTATATAACGGAGTCACTGGAGGGGGTTTACTCAACGATTGCACATACCTTGACTAAAACACAGCTTTAGCGCAAATCAGTTGCATGCTGCCCGTAAGATCTAGAATTTCAGACACACGTACACAAATCCGGACATAAGAGCTCACAAGAAACTTTAAAATGGAAGCACTGACACCACTAAGATTTCCAGATGGGAAGACGATGGAAAATAGAAGATGGGAAGAACAGTGTTTGGGAAACACACTGTTTAGGAAAATTTTGAGGAAAAACAGATGTGGGGAAAAAAACAAGAATTGGAAAAACAGAGCTACAGTTATAGCTTGTAATGGCTTGGTTTGTTGCATACTAGATGATGTCATCTTGTTCCGTGTGTCTGCACAAAATTTTAATCTTAGTTCCTCGGCTCCAGGGGCGTCATGCAGGCCAAAATTAAATTAACATTAAATTCTGGGGGTGCACAATTAAATAGGATGCTATGCTATCACTAGTCACGACTAACTAGTGGGCCAGAGGGCTAAACAACCAGATTAAGGGATGGCTACAACCTTTAGCTTGTACTAACCAACTATCTTGCAAAGTAAACTATGCTTATTTCTCAAATTCAATTAAGTGTGTATAACTAATTGCATTTCATTTTCACACGTTTGCAAAAGGGATTGATGCTCTAGTATGCAACAAACCAAGCCATTACAAGCTGTAACTTGCAAATTTCCTGAACCCAGTGAAAAACAGGCTCAATAGGTATCACACACAGATAGAAAACCTTGAGGTCAACATAGTGCAAATATCTACCTATCAAATAAAACTACTGAATGTAATATTACAGCCACTGAAAAGCACAAAAAATAGTTATTTTAGAAAATTATTAAATGATAAAGGAGCAATATAACATCTTTAAACTTTTTATATATCTGCAGTGAATATTAACACTTTTCTATAAAACGTTTCAAGGAAATTAAAATCCTGTGCATTACAAATTTCAGTACAAATTTCAACCCAATCCATTAAAAAATAAGGCTTACAAAGAATTGCAAAAATTATGAAACTTAGTTCAGAGGGCCAAACTTCAAAAATTCATAACTAAAAAAGTATTTGGTGTAGAGATATGGGATTTTGGAAAGTCCCATGAATTTAATAAAGTTTTCACATGATTTTTTTTTCAAAAAAATCCATGACATGAACTGGAGGGCCCAGGTGAGTTGGTATGGAATGACCTGTATGTTCTTGCTTAAAAATGGTGAAAATCAATCAATCAATCAATCAATAAACAGATAAATAAATAAAATCATATGTTTCATTTCTTAATGAAAACTTTAGGGGATGCAATTCATTTAGTGTATTTTGAGCAGTAATTGTTGACAGCTAGTTCCGTGATGAGTTTGGATGGATATGACTTAAAGTCTTTGATTAGAGGCAAACATATTACAATTCTGAATGTATTTTCGAGCCCCTCAGAGTCTGAAGAATACCACCATGCAAGCTTGAATTCAAATGAATTTTCTTTTATTTGCCTAGAGACATTTTCAGACAGAGATTATAACAGTAAATTAGCGTTACATGATATTGAGTCTAAGACCTGTGCAAGCCTAATGTGACAATTAGAAATTACAGTGCATCAATCAAATGATAATAGCTTGATAAAAATTTTGGAAATTTTGGATTACCATGCAATATAATGGAAATGGATTCTAATGGCAACAAGTGATTCCTCAATCATATTTTCAGAAACCTAAATCGAACATCGTTCTGTGTGTGTAAATGCTTTGTGTCATCACAGCTTTGTTTAAAGCTCATCATTACAACTCTTCTTCGTCATCTTCCTCTCCTCTGTTTTCTCTTGGTGAAACACTTTCCCATCAGGTGTCTCTCGCCAGCTGAGTGCTGTACTGTTGTCCATTCCATGTGCCCTCAGTTTCTCCTCAATCTAAACAGGACACATTTGGAACAGTTGACATAGATCAAAGCTCCCAGTTACAAAATGTGAATGGACCATTTATTCCTATATAAAATGGTGTCCATCTTATGGTTATCTGTAAGTAATTACAGTGTTGGAGCATTCAGTGTTCACACCCTGGCTCCCTCTTTCTCCCTCTGCTGGTTATTGTATGTTAGATGTGCACATGTACTTCCTGATGCCTCAGTAAACCTTGATAATTATATCATTAGTTGCACCTGGTTTAGTCAGTCTAGTTCTACTCTGTTGTTTATGAATGGCCTTGTTTTCCCTGGATCAGTTGTGTGAAATTGTATTGTTGTCAATGTGTTCTAAATCCTATGTCAAGAAACCAGAAGCCTGTAAGTCTTTGAAGTCCTTTGTTAAGCCTGTTTTGTTCTAAACTGAGCACCTTGTTAAGCATTGTGTGCACCTGTCCCCAGTTTGCTCCCTCAATGTGTCTGTGTATAGACATGCGTCAAGAATCTCCATCAGCTGTATTTCTTCAGGATGGAGACTAGACAAGACTAATGTAAATCTCCATTTTCTGTGGTATATCTGATTGCATTCCAATTTCAGTGTCCATCTGATTCACAAGGCAAAGACCTATATCTGTCAGTCTGGAGCTGCGAATGTGTGGTTAGATGCATGTGTTTGGCTGGTTTGGGCACACAGTCTGTAGATTGTCTCATGCAGCATATGTGTGTCAGTTTGCTATAATTGATATTCTAAATAGAAATTATGAACAAGGAACAGCCATAAGTGATGATCAGTCAATGAGCCTGGTCGGCTGGTGGTTATTGAACCTGCAAAGATGAGCACTGATAGGTCAAATAAGAGGGAAACACAGACAGATGGTGAAGTGGTATTTTGGACAAGTGGAAAGAATGAGAGAAGTTTTTTTCTTTCTTTCTTTCTTCCTTCCTTTTTTTTTTTTTTGCAAAAAAATCTACTGCATGCACAGTACAATATTGTTTATTCATGTTAGTCTTGCTATTTTATTACAGGTGACAAAAATGGCACACCCTACTGGGCAATTACTTGTATATATGGTCTTCATGTGTACTGTCGTGTACAATGATCTATTTACCAGCTTTTGCATCACTTTGTCAGGTTTTGCCTTTTTTTGTAGTAAATTCTGAACCATGAGACACAAACTGAGACAGTCTTACCTTTAATAATATGAATGCTTTCACCCTGGGGTCATTGACATCCATATTTGGAATGGAAGAGACTTTCAATTGTAGAATTTGCCTTTTCACATCTGGAGAGAAACAGTGGGATGCTTTCAAAGACCACTTTTAAACCGACTAATACGGAACGAATTCTTTGCTTATGGGCAATTAGTACATGTGGACAGACACTTAATTTTTGAGTATCACTTAATCTCTTTTGCTGTTGAGACTCACTTCCATAGCAGAAAAATGGGAGTTTAAGGTCACAGCTGACAGAATACCACTTTCCCAAGTCAGTCATTTTCACAGCTCCACAGTTCTCAGTCTCAGTTGGTTGTCCCGTTGCCCAGTAACGGAATGAGGAGTTCCTCTGATTGGACCACTGCCAGGAATCCAGGAACAGGCCAATCCACACCCAGGGACCATCACCTATGAGTCCATACACCTGACTGTTCTCCTCTGCACTCTGAATGCTGGCCAGGTCAGCATAGTGATTCCGGCAATCAGTCTGAGCCTCTCTCCAGCTTTTATACTGCTTCACATAGATGTAATTATTCTGATCTGTTGACAAACATGTTTCAATGTAAGCATTTCCCTAAGAGTTACTCAAAATGTCTTTTTGACTTCAGTGGTTAATTTTGTTGAGTTGCATCCAGATTTGATTTTAGTATGTCTTGTACTGGAGGGTGGAAAAACATGTTTTATTCATCATTTATTAATTCACTCATAAACATTCAATCTCACCTCCCATACATATATAATGAATAGTTGTCGTGCACGGTTTATCCGTCCATTTTCCGTAAGCCATCATTGCACACCCCCCATTCCCATTTGGTTCTCTAGTCTTCCAGTTTGTGTACTGGAACTGAGTGTTGTTCCCTACCGACCAGTGCCAATGTGTTTGTGTCCCTCTCTGGAGTCCAATCCAGACATCTCTTCTGTATCCAGGGTCAGCTCTCTTTATCAGTCTGTCCATCTCTTCCATGCTGTCCACAGTAGCTAGATCAGTGTACCTCATCCTGCAGTAGCTCTGAGCCTCCAGCCAGGTCTTCCTCTCGCTCACATAGTGGTACTGCAAAAAGACAGGTGAAGAACCACTGAAGAGACCTACTAACACAAAAACAAAGCAAGAAAGAAAGAAAGAGAGGGGAGGTGAAAATTTCTCCTGACAAATACCCATAAAAGCAAACGAACAGACAGACAGACAGACCTGAGATGAACATCATTAGAAGCATCCTCTGGTCCATGTCTCCTGCTCACACCAGCCTTTTCTCTGTTGTTGTAGTGGAAATCCATTGGTGTGCATAGTATCATGACATTTAAATATCATTTAAATAAAACCAATCCCTTTTCCTGGTATTCAAATGACTTTTCTGGGCAAGATGACTTCATTTCCATTTTAAACAGACAGGAGAACAAACAGCACTTTTGTTACTTTTCTTTTGAAAACTAAATGTATATCTGTTAACTTAAAGAACTCTTCATTGTGGCATAATACATTCTCTCTCTGATAATCAGTATGTCCTATATCCCCTGGGAGTACATTTTGGGGATTTATAAAAAGATATTTTAGCTGCGCCCGTTAAATTACAGTTTACAATTTGATATTTAACAGATGCTTTTAAAACAAAGTGACTTACAATAAGTGCTTCATCAGTTCATCAGTTACTGTTGTGCTCTGTCACTTAATGATTTAAAATTTCAATTTAATTCATCCGTTCACTTGACTTTTTCCCTCCAAAATAAATGGTCTCTGTTTTGTTTTATGTACGCTGAAGTTTTCATTATATATTTAGAGGAAAATAAAAAGCAAGTATGCTACCTGTGTAATTTGTTAAGGCTGAACACACCATGCTTTGTTTTCAGTATGTCTTCTGATATATTTTATTACATAAACCAAAATGCTTATAGAGACCACTATCTTCATTTTTTGGCTCAATAATTCCCAGGTGAAATGTAACAAATATGTCATTTTTCTAAGCTTTCAGGGGTTTTTCCATGGCTGGGAAATAGATACATACACAGAGAAAACGTAAGAGAAATTAAATTAAAACCCTTCAGATACATTTTTGTCTCACAACATACAAACAACCAACATGGACCATGACGTTTACACAGTAAATATGAAGCAGTGTGAAATAGCTGACCTACATGCATATGTACGTATGTACACACATACACACACACACACACGCTACATCATAAAAGCTATATATTAAATAAATAACATTCAAAACATATTGAACAAAGTCACAACTGAGTGAATGATTGCATGATTTTGTTTTATTCTGCTGTTCACAGTTTTTTCATTTTAAAATTTTCCACATTTTCCAGGATATGAGGGAGCCCTGCATCAACATGGAAATGAGGTAAGTACTCATGACTGTTTATCAAAGAATAATTTTAATATATTATGGCAAAAGTAATGAGAGCATGAGAATAATTTATTTTGTGCTTGTTGGAATTTATTAATTTAAAGGGTCTATCATTTCTTTCTATGTATCCTTGGCCTGGAGGCAATGGTCATATCACTTGTAGCATTCATAACAACTTTGAATCGCTAAAACCCCTTCAGAATAATTGACTGCTTTCTGGATGAAGTAGACCAACATTTTCTTTTTTTTCTTTTTTTTTGTACACAGAATTTTTGCATTTTATGTGTTAAATACATAACTTTTGAGAGAACACACACCTAGCTGGATTGCCTTATTGTATTGTGAACCACTGCTGTGGTGTTAATAAAACCAGAAAAGAAATGCCTAATTTAGATAAGCCAGCTAAGTCAAAAACCAAACAAAACAAAACAAACAAAAAAAACCCAAATCCTCAAAATAATTTCAGATTTGTGACATTTCACTCTAGTGTCCAGTATTTGACTTGCCCCTTAAACGTACATGATAACTGTGTTGTATTGGTACTGTCTCCTTCATCTGCTGGCATTGTATTAAACTGCAAGCACAAATTAAATTTATTCACATTTAAACTCTAAAAAACATTCAGCAGTCAGACCTAAGTTTTCACCTGTAATGTTGTGTAGGTTAATATTTTCCTTTCTATTTACTTAAATGCCATGAAGGGTAGTAGGTCATATTCAAAATATTAAAATCTAGAGGGACTGGTGAATAAAGAGAGCCAGTCCTATGTGTTACTTACACACCAGTCAAATACCCACCTAATAATATCTACTTGTGGTTTGAACGAAACTTTAGACACATTATATGAGAAAGGCCTTTCAAAAACATGGATCAGAAGTGGTTTCTGCTGTTCCTCATCTCAGGTAAGGAAGTTTATAATGTTTTGTGTCCATGTAATCTCTATATTTCTCTCTATTTGGTGTCTCCTCTGTTTGCTCCTAGTCATTTGTTTCTTTGCTACGATTGTCAGGGAATGTTTACAGAATAAATGCACAATATTAGTTATTCTCTGTAATTATAATGGATTTAGCAATATTCTTTACTTGTTTTACATATGCAGAGGAATGTAACACACGAATGCATTTTACCTTTATGTTTCCCTCCCTCTCTATATATTGTGGTAGGTGTCTATGGTTCTCCCTCTGCTCCTTCTCTGCACTATCACTTTGTGACTGAGAGTAAGACCTGGAAGGAAGCTCAGAGTTACTGCAGATTTTGGTACACTGACCTGCTTACAGTATACAGCATGGAAGAGATGGACGAGCTGAAAGCATTTGTGGGTTCTAGGTACAGTGGTTCTGTGTGGATAGGTCTCCATAGACTGGGTCAGGGTTGGCAATGGTCTGATTTGGGGAAATCTTCATTCTACTACTGGGGACAAGGACAACCTTATGCTGCAACCTCAAATTCCGACTGTGTTTATGTTGCATTCCATGTGTCTGGAGGATGGTATGATGAACCGTGTACATACACACTTCCTTTCCTGTGTTATGGTGGTGAGTCCATAGAACTTATTTAGATATGTAAACACAAAGCAGTGACCAGTGACATAAGCATGTGTTTGAACGTATGTTTTTCGCTGATAAATATTTTTTCTCTCCAGATCCTTTCAAGAGAAAGTTGGTGGTGAAGGTAAAAATATCGTCCAGTGGAAATTTGAATCTGAATGACCCCGCAGGGAGGAAGGCTATCTTAGATAAGTTAAGTATGAATGTTAACACTTTATTTGCCATAGGTAATCAGATATGACTGTTGGTGACTCATTTCATAAGATTATGTAATGGGTTATAATAGGAAGTGACATCCTATGGTTCAGACTCAAAGAATGATTTAATTTACATCTGAGTTGACAAAATAACTGCCACAGTAACTTACTGCCATGTTACAGTGATGTAATAAAATAACACAACATGGTAGAATAATGACATCATTTAATCCCCAAAAAAGTACTTCCTGTTGCTGGCATAAAAGTTATTACTGAACGTAAAAATTATATATTTTTCTCCCTTTGTTCAATTAACTGATAGAAATGTGACATTTCCTAATGAGGGGTTTGGGCTACGCCACCTTTCACTATTGAGAGAACTGCAGTCATTGCAATGCTTGATTAAACAGACTCCCAAACATCAGGTGTCTTTAGGGCTTATTAACTGTTCAGTTTGTAGACGTTTATCCATTTGGTGAGTGAATTCAAACACTGTGAACATGGTGGTAAATATGAAATGTTCAGCTGGATAATGTGTTACTAAATTAATGGGTGTAATTAGGACCATGTAGAAAATCTGTGATGCTGCATCCCTCTTGTGCCAATCAGGATAAATCTATAAAAGTGAAGGAAAGACAAGAACAATACACATTCTCTCTTGCATATTATGTTGCCCCTGAGTTGTTGCTGTTGGACAAGACAGTTTTGAAAAGTTGTAGCTGACTTTATTGCTGTGTTCTGACTTCCATGTTTGATATTTGTAATTGAAGCTGTAACACGATGTGAATAGCAGTCTTCATATATCCATTTGACATCTCTGCTCCTAGCTCTCCAGTAATGGAAGTTAAAGTGATAAGGCCACTGAATGTTTGAAAAGGCAGCGAGTTTTCTATACATATTACAGCAGGTCTTACTGGTATAGGATTATTGCCTACTGGTGTTTGTCATATTCGAGGGCTTAGCACCAACTGCCATCTGCTTTGTATCTTTTTTTTTTTTTATGTTAGTCTTGGAGATTGTGTATCAAAGAAACATAACATATCTTCTGGTGTTGCACAAGGAAGCTGTCTTGGTCCCCTTCTTTTTTCTTTATATATGTTACCACTAGGTGAGATCATCAGAAAACACAATGTTAACTTCCATAGCTATGCTGATGATACACAACTATACATTTCCATTGAGCCAAATGACATAAATGCATTATACTCCTTGACCACCTGCCTGTCAGCAATCACTCAGTGGATGAGTAATAATTTTTTAAAGTTAAATGAAGATGAGACTGAAATACTATTAGCTGGCCCCAAACCCAGAGGAGATGCACTTTCTACCGGACTAAGACACTTAGGCCATCAAAACAAACTGGAAGTCACAAGCCTGGGTGTAATTTTAGACTCAGATTTAAGTTTTAAACCCCACATAAGCAAGGTACCCAAAGCAGCCTTCTTCCACCTAAGAAATATTGCCAGAGTACGCCCATTTCTAACTCAACAGGATGCTGAGAAGCTCATTCATGCTTTTATTTCAAGTAGACTGGACTACTGTAATGCTCTTTTTATTGGTCTTCCAAAGAAGTCAATTGAGAATCACATTACAGCTAATTCAGAACTCTGCTGCTGGACGAGAGAGCATATTACTCCTGTTTTAGCTGCACTGCATTGGCTTCCTGTATCTTTGAGAATTGATTTTAAAGTCCTTCTACTTGTATACAAAGCTCTTACTGGTTTAGCACCCTCTTACATTACCGATTCTATGTCGTTTTATGTTCCTTCACGAGCCCTTAGGTCCTCTATGGCAGGTCTTTTAAACATTTCAAAAGTCCCCAGAAATAAAATTGGGGAAGCTGCTTTTATCCACTATGCACCTAAACTGAAGAACACCCTACCAAGAAGTATTAGGGAGGCAGGCTCAGTGGACAGTTTTAAACAGCAACTAAAAACGTGGCTTTTTAGTCTAGCGTACTATTAGCAATTTTCTCTTTTGTTTTTCTCTTTCTTTGTTTTAATGGTTTTTATTCATTTTATCCATTCCTCATTTTTTAATTCTTTTTTTTTATTTCATTTAATCTACTCTTTTAATTATTTTACTCTAAACTGTTTTATTTATTATTTTTGACAATTTCTCCCGTTTTATGTCCCCTGAATTATGTGGTTTATCCTTGCTTTTTTATTGTGTGGTCTATTTACTACCATTTTACTTATTTTATAACTTTTTATTATTATCATTATTATTGTTATTTTCTTTCTGCTGATATGTAAAAGTACTTTGAGCTACATTATTTGTACGAAAAGTGCTATACAAATAAAGCATCATTATTAATTTTTCCTTTTCTTGTTGTTATGGCATTAACAGGTGTGTTTAACACACATTTTGAAAATGCCAGGTAATATCGTGACAAATATTTTAATATGGGCATGTTACATTACCTGAAAACCCTGGCAATATACTATTGGATGAACCACCAACCCTAACAAAAATGACTTACATGATTGACCATATTTTCACATACTCCTGGTATAAAATTGTCTGACAAAAAAGTAAATAAGTGTCAATGACATAAGTGTAGTTCATTCTCTCAGAAACCTGTTAGACTGCATTACGCTGACTGCTAGCACTGATCTAGGGCTGAATAAAATATTTTCAATCAGTAGCATGTTGTCCAGATCTGCTCTGTTTCTGTTTTGGTTTTTAGATTGAGGAGAACCTGAGGGGACAAGGAATGGGGAATGACATCAGACTGAGTTGGAGAGAGATGCCAGATGGAAAGGTGTTTCACCGAGAAGAGAAAATGGAAGAAGAGAAGAAAAGGATGAAGAATTGATTAATCAGTTTCACCTTTTGTATCTCTGGATTTAGTCTTAGTCACTTGTTCCTGCCCCAATACTGATTAAAGTATCTCAGAAATGTAACCCAAAGTAGGGCTGCCCCCTAATAGTCAACTAAACCATTAGTTGACTAAAAGATTCTTAGTCGACCAAGTTTTCATTGGTCAGTTAGTTGCGGAAAAAGAAAAAATGAAAAAAAAAAACAACCCGCCAAACTCCACTGGGGAGTTGTGCCTTGTCTTTAAAAAAGCTATTAGACTATGTCAGGCAGGAAAGAATCCAAAGAATGGGATCATTTCGACTGTGTAAAGGATGACCCGACGAAGGTGACATGCAAACTCTGCATGCAAAGATTCGCCTGTCGTTCGGTGACCTCAAACATGAGTCATCATCTGAAACATGTAAGTAACCTAATATGATGGAGTAATAGGGCTACGCTGAGGGATAAAGAATTGTGGGGTTTCGAGAAAAAGGTATATTATGATATTATGAGAATAAAGTCAAAATATTACAAGAATAAAGTTGCAGTTTTACAAGAAAAAAACTCATGTTAAGAGAATAAAGTCGTAATTTTTTTGTGAAAAAAGTTATAATACTAAGAGAATAATTAAGAGAATAATTTTAGGATGTGTGATATTTTAGAGGGGAAATATCACAAGAGCAATTTGCCACCTGTGTTAAAACAAGGAATGCGGAGCATTTTGTGAAGTTATTCTTTAGTATAGGTCCCACAAATAACAAAATAGCTAATCTTTCGGCACATCAGCACCAGTTGCCAGAAGCAGGCTCAGGCTGCCATTGGCTGTCCTCTCGCCCATTTTTTTGGTTGCTGGTAACAATTTTTGGCTCCCAGAATGTTAATGCTGGCCTCATGCTTGCGCTTGTAAACTTCATATTTTTAAGGCTTATTATAACTGTTTTGTATTTCCCTGTAATGTAGAACAGCGTTAACAATGTTACTTATGGCATTATTTTTCAGCCCTGGAACTCAAGCCATTTTCTGATGTGCCACAAAATATGTATATTTAAAAAATTAAATTAATATTATAAACTTGTGATGACTAGTCGACGAGTGGCTTGAACTAATGACTACTAATCGACTAGGAAAAACTTTGGTTGGGGACAGCCCTACATTTGAGTCATCTTTAAAGTTAGCAGCCTGTCTTGCCTTTTTCATGTTACCTCAGTAGTTACACTTACAATCAAAAGCTTACGTGAATAAATCTTAGACACAGGGCATGATGTCTAATTATTGTCATTTGAGAGTTGTTCACTCAGTTTTTTTTTCCATTAGACTGTTTTCATTAGACAATTAGTCAAGATCACAGTGAAGAAATTCATAATTAAATCATTATACTGTAATGCACAAAGAGTAAGTTCTCATCTGTGATTTTTGTTCTGAGTACCAATTACTCCTTATGCATTTAAAATACATTTTAGAAACAATTGCTACCGTGGGCATGAAAATGTTACATGTACGTGGACTTAAAAGTCAGAGCTGTGTTTCAGTCCTTGGGTAGTAATTGGCTGTTGAACAAGTGCTGATGTTAAATATCAGAACTCCATGTCTGGATTGGTTAAACTAGGCTATTTGTCTTAGCTCGCTAGCGTAACCGTGCTAGTACGCACTGGGTGTCACGAGTTGAAAGTGCGTGTGTTTCATGTACCTACAGAATTTCACCAAAGATCATTTTACAGTCTGTCGATACACATCTTCATATAGGAGGTCTCCATTAAGAGAGCCTAATAGACTCTATGTAATTACCCACTTAGTTTGAAAAGTGCTCAGTGTTCATTCAGTCAGCCTTTATAACGGGAGATGCTTCCGACCATTGTTCCTCTTACTCTGTGCTCTCCACTTTGGCTACGTTCACACTGCCAGTCTTAGTGCTCAATTTGGATTTACTGCTCAGACCCAAGTTTTTGTTTTTTTTTTTTGTTTGGCTGTTCAGATTATTTTTTAAATGTGGCCAATATCAGATACCAGTGTGAACTGGTCATGGTCCTGAACTGACAAGCATGCGCAAAAAAAACAACAAAGATGTCACACGCAGCACGCTGTCGTGCAGAACATGGAGGCCACCGAAGTCAGTGTTCACAGCTACATTTATAAGTTGATGTGCAGTGGAAGCCAGCGAAGTCATGAGCAGATGATAATGAGGACGAGGATGTGGAGAAAGAGAGACAAATTTTAAATTATGGCTTTTTGTGGAGCAGCTGTCTTCCATGTTTGTATTCACCGAGTGACTCCTGCCGGCGCAGAATTGTGATGAATGTCGATCTAGAGTGATGTAAAAGTTGCATGAATTCTGAAAGTGGCCCAAATCTGAATTGAAAAGATCAGATTCCATGTGATTTGTGCTCTTCACACTGTTATGTGAGGGGGTAAAAAAAACAGATCTGAGTCACATATGAGCAAAAAAATTGGATTTGGGCCACTTTTGCCTGCAGCGTGAATGTAATCTTTGTCACCTCTCAGGCAGGTAAACCCTGTGTTGGTTCCATTGGACTAAAGAGACCTAAAACATATAGGTTTTGTGGAACAAGTTTATAGAAATTAGCACACATACAAATAAACAATGTTTCATTCACAGGAACGAATTAAACCTGAATAACTACAGCTTCTTCTTCTTTTTTTTTTTTTATCGGGTCTGCACAAACTTACCTTTAGCCTGTCTTCTGGAGTCTGTGCTTGTGACTAGTCACAAGCAATATTTAAGTTCGACACTTTTGGGCAGCATCGCTTAAAACTTAAAAGAGTGAGTGTGTTTCACAGTGAGTGTAGGTTCAATACATACACCACTCTCAATTAAGAAGTGGGAAACTGAATAAAACGATCTAAAATTCGAATGGCCACAAAGCACTCAGAAAAAGTGGTACAATCAGCAGCAACTATAGAAACACAGAAACACCGTCGCCATCTTCCATTGCATAGTTAGTTGTAGCGTGGGGGGCAGCGATTCACAAATACAAACCGCAAATTTCTGAATAGGCTACCAATAGCACAGTCTCAGAATTAACAGTTACATATCAACAGCACAGTTCAAACATATATGCAGCCTGCATTTAAAAATCGAAAGGCACATATGTATGTTTATTTAGAATTTCACTGTAAACATCTCGATCATGGGAAAAGCACATTCCACGGAGATGTCTGAACCTAAAAGAGGTGCAGTCAGAGTGCTGAAAGAGTCATCAGTGTGTTGTAGTCATTCCCACTTAATCGGCCCTCTGCAACTATGGTCTTATCCTTTTAAAATCCCAGCATAGGCTTACGGATGCAATCTGTGCACATACAGAAATAGCATAAATAGTTGCACTAACATATAACTATGTCTGTCAGCTTCAACATGTGAATGGACAGTTGACGAAATCCCTTCAGACTAGCTTGACTTAGTCTCATTAACTAAGTCTGAATTTCCTTTTATGAAACATAACTGAATAACATAACTGAAAGTGATGTATCCAGTTCATTGCCAAATGTGGGGTTAGGTTTGCAGGATGGCTAAACTTTGCACCACAGCAGTTGGAAAGCCCTCTTTTAGGCTGAAATGCTAGGTCACGTGCTGAACCAATTCATAAGTGAGAACAGGAATGGTAGACTAAGACGGTTGGTCCACAGCTGGTGATTTATTGGGCAAAAATCTGGGTAGTTCACGCTGCTAACTACAAAAAACAAATTGATCCATCTCTGTCCAGGGCCTTTGCCAGTAAATAAATGCAAAACACATTGGTCAAGGACAGCTTGTTTTGTGTGCACTGATAAAGAACATTGTTCAGTCAGCAGTATTACTTCGCTTAGAAGATGAATGATTTTTTTAGTCAGAATGCACCTCCACCAAACCAGACTTATGCGTCTGGTTCATGAAATTGGGCTAAAGGTAACCTAAAGATGGTCAAATTTTAAAGTAAGAGTACCAATTCTTATTTTTGGCAGGCAAACAACAAAAAAAACAACTTATCAAATATTTAGTGAAGTACAATTTACATAATGTCTATTTCAGGACAAATATCTGCTGCATTCTTTCATAAAAACAATGGCAGGGTACGGGCAGGGACACAATCGCAGATCAAGGCAGGTGTCTGAGCAAAAGGGTGTTTAACAAACAGTCCAAAGCCAGTAGGCAAAAGTAAAAATCCAAATACAGGCAGAGTTAAAAACCAATCAGAGACAGGCAGACAGTCCAAACGGCAGACAGAGACCAGGGGGGTGTTTCAGAAAGCAGGTTTAGTTAAACTCTAAGTTAACTAACTCTGAGTTAAGTAGTAAACCTCCTAATAGAGGAGTCCTGTGGCTTCATTCTCCTAGCAAAACAAAGCCATAGGGCTCTTCTATTAGGAGGTTTACTACTTTCTCTAAGTTAACTAATTCTGAGTTCTCACTAAACCTGCTTTCTGAAATACCCCCCAGATCCAGAGACAGGCAAAAATAAAAACAATGGTATAGGCAGAGAGGCCAAAATCCATGGGGCAAATCACACAGAAATCAAAAACTGTATGTCAAGAAGAAATCTAGCCAGAACGTAACTCAATGAGACAAACTAACAAACGGTGAAAAACTGGCAGACTTAAATAGACGGAGGGCAATGAGGGAACAAGAGACAGGTGAGAGTGATAACAGGTGAGGGGCGGAGCCCAGGGCACGTGACAAAAAGTATAAACAAAGAGCACATAACAAACCCACATATGTAAAACACTGACAGATAGGGGGAGACAAAAAACACAAAGTTCATGCAGGAGTACTGACAAACAAAAGTTACATGCACATTTTAATGTCAGGGTTAATTAAACAGATTTTGAAATAATATTTCGAGGGATCAGTAATTATTGTGGAACTGAGGATTAAGAACAGAATCAGGAATCAGAAATGCATACGATGAGACTAAAGCTCGTCATTGTTCCTTGCCCTCCTTGCCTTCTCTTCTTGTGTTCTTTGTTTGTGAAACACTTTTCCATCAGACGTCATCCTCCAACTCAGTCTGGTATTATTATCCATCCCATACTCCTTTAGTCGCTCCTCAATCTAAAAATCAAAACGAGGACAGAACCCACGATGCACAGACTTGAAAACTGAGTCAACAGGGTAGATGCATGATGATACACTGTGCCACGTAATGTAAGATACAGGAGTGAAAAGATGTTTGTAACACCAACAGTCTTATCACTAATTCTCTGACTAAAATGTTCCTGTATACAACATCTTGCATAAAAATATAGCTATGATAAAATGTAACCATGACTTATGATTTGAAAGAAAACCAGAATTCAGAGACATGACATAAAACTCACCTTATTAATCATGGCCGCCCTCACCTTGGGGTCATTCAGATTTGTATTTCCATGGGAATGCACTTTCAAACGCACAATTTTTATTTTCACATCTGTAGAGAACAGGCAAGGTCACATTAAGTAATGTTGAATCCTAAACTTTTGAACTTTTGTTTGGCTAGAATCTATGGTCCGTCATAAAATTTGAGGATTTGTTTTGGCTTGACAGATTCACCTCCATGGCAGAAAAATGGGATTTTAAGGTCACAGCTGAGAGAATACCATTTCCCTGAGTCAGTCATTCTCACAGCGCCACAGTTCTTGGTCTCAGTTGGTTGTCCCGTTGCCCAGTAACGGAAGGAGGAGTTCCTCTGATTGGACCACTGCCAGGAATCCAGGAACAGGCCAGTCCACACCCAGGGACCATCACCTATGAGTCCATACACCTGACTGTTCTCCTCTGCACTCTGAATGCTGGCCAGGTCAGCGTAACGATTCCGGCAATCAGTCTGAGCCTCTCTCCAATTTTTAAATTCCGTAACATAGATGTAATTTTTCTGATCTGTTGACAAACATATGTCAATGTAAACATCCCACTAGGAGCTAATGAATATGTCTTTTAGATTTCAGTGGTTAGTGGTTAATTTTGCTGAGTACAACCTGTACCCAGATTTGATTTTAGAGTATGTTTTGTACTAGAAGGTGGAAAAACATGCTTCATCTATTGTTCATTAATTCACTCAAACATTCAATCTCACCTCCCATACACATGTAATAAAAATGTTTTGTGCATGGCATATCCTCCCATTTACCAAAGGCCATCATGGCACACTCTCCATTCCCATTTGGTTCTCCAGTCTTCCAGTTTGTGTACTGGAACTGAGTGTTGTTCCCTACAGACCAATGCCAATGTGTTTGTGTCCCTCTCTGGAGTCCAATCCAGACATCTCCTCTGTATCCAGGGTCAGCTCTCTTTATCAGTCTGTCCATCTCTTCCATGCTGTCCACAGTAGCTAGATCAGTGTACCTCATCCTGCAGTAGCTCTGAGCCTCCAGCCAGGTCTTCCTCTCGCTCACATAGTGATATTGTTGAGCCAGAGGAGAGGGCACAGCACAGATAGCTTCAACAATACGGAGAAAGTTAAAATATTTTCATCTAAATTAGTAACAAATGCAAGCACAATCAAACATGTCAGCACAGGTCTGTAACGTTCATACACTGACCTGCAAGGAGTAAAAGAAGAAACATGTTCTGGCTCGCCTCTGTAGACATTCTTTCCTTTTCTATTCCTCTGTCACTCTCCCACAGCATGAAGCAGAGTGATTTGACGCATCTGTGAGAGCTGCATATTATGAATATTTTCCTATGACGCTAAGCAGTATCTCTGTCATGCAGGATATAGTGGCTTTTTTTAAAAAAAAAACTATACAGCCACCATTATATCCATCAGTAGCTGCACAGAAAAAGAACAGTGTTTATCTTAGCTCCACAGACTGTTTATTATTCAAATATATGGTCAGAGGGCTGCACATGGAACCTGCATGCCACATATTGCATATCTCTTTCTTTACAGTCAAATGCTTCTTTGGATTGGTTTTCAGCACTGTTCTAATGCCCTGAGCATTTCTGAGGACCATCGTTTTAGTAAAGGTTACATAAGGTATACACATGTTCCACAGAATGTATGTAAGCCTTCATGGGCAGCTGTGGTCCAAAGGTTAGAGAACTGGGCTTGTGATCGGAGGGTTGCCAGTTTGATTCCCAGGACCAGCATCCATGGCTGTGTGCCCTTGAGCAAGGCACTTAACCCCAATGCAAGGAAGGCTGCCCACCGCTCCTGCGTCTGGTGTGTGTTCACTACTGGTGTGTTGGATCGGTTAAATGCAGAGGACAAATTCACTGTTCACAGTATGTGTGTGTGTGCGCGCGCAATCACAAAACTGCCATGCTATGAATATGTCCTAAATCAAACAGGAAAGATAATGACTAGATTTTGCTTGATGTAGATGAGGATATTTACAGGTTGCCAACTTACTGAAAGCCAGTCGAAGGCTGCAGACACTCCCTGAACTTTGAGAATGTGTGAAATTACAGTGATGGTGAAGATAAGGCTCACTCAAAAACAGGCAGAGTTAGAGGGACAGTGAGGCAGGAAAACCAGGCAAAGACTGGACTGAACTCACAAAGCAAAAACAGGCTTGGGTCAGCAACAAAGAAACAAAAGGGATCCAGGCAAAAGTTTCAAAACACTAGGGAAAAAAATCACAAAACTGGAAGGCAGGCAAGGTCAATGAACAAAAACACAAAGATAAACAGGTCAGGCAAAAGTCAAAAATTTCAAAGCAGACTTAAGTCAAAGAATAAAAACTCAGTAAGGCAAACAACACACAATAAACAGGAACCGTGGCAAAATAATCTGGCAAGAAGTGTAGATTCTGGCAGGGCTTAAATGCTGTGGCAGATGAAGTGAGTGGCAGCAGGCATGCAGGAATCAATCAGCCAGAGGTCAGGATCAGGGTAAAACATGGACTGGAACAGACACTAGACAAGACATGCAAGACAGACACAGGAGAAACACAAGGAAAACATGGACTAGGAAGATGAAGTACTGGGTTAGGCATGACACAAGGAGTTCTTATTGAACAGAACAGAACATATCCATTAAATTTTAGACAAGTTCTATGTGTAACGGAGTTAGAAAATAAAGTAAATATTTATCATCAATTTGTTATATGAATTTCATGAAGTTAAGCATAAAGAAATGGTGTTTAAGAGCCCCCTAGTGATGTGTGATTTACCACAGATTGTTTCATTTTGGTCCCTCCGAGTTGCAGTACCCCAGTAGAAGAATTCTTCATGTTGCGGGTACGTTCATGCATTTCTCCTCATTTCGTATTTTAATAAGGGTTTGAGAAATAGTATGTTATAATCTAAAAACTTTGCTGCACTTTGACTGTTGGTTATACTAGCAAATATAATGATGATAAAAGTAATGTTTTGTAAAGTAGTTTGCGGGCGTCTTTCATTTTACAATGTAGTGTGTAGTTAACTGGCGCCAAATTTTTGTTCCGATCGTTGGCTTTGCTAGTATAATGAGTGATTGATTTTGTCTTATAGTGCATGTGTTTTATGTTCTCTTCCCCTTTGTCTACGCAAGGTCTGCGGTCATCACACATTGTTGTTTTTGGAAGAAATATAAGTTTTCTTTTATTTGCCTTCCAGGTACGTTTCATGTATATAGTTTCTTTACATTTTTGTAACATTTCATACTCAAACTGGGGAAAAAAGGTTTCTTCTGTATTCTGGAATTAATTTTTGATAATTCGATGTAAAACTATGCGATCGGTAACAAGTAATGATTCTGGCATTGAATTTGTGTTGTTGTGGATTGAGTGGAGTGTATGATTGTCGTTGTCTTTCGGTGTGTGTGTGTGGAAAACCCCAGTAGAAGAATTCTTCATGCTGCGGGTCTGCGGTCATCACACATTGTTGTTTTTGGAAGAAATATAAGTTTTCTTTTATTTGCCTTCCAGAATAAAAACAGGTAGAACCAGTCTTGTGTTTGTTCCCGTTTCTTGGAAGAGAAGAGATCCGTTACATATGCTGCAGTCATTGTTCATTATATCAAATGAAAGAATGCCCCTCCTAGATTTCTGGCCTCTTTCAGGCAAGTATGATAGTTTTAGAATTTCTCTAAATTTTCATGACTGGCCTTATTCAGTCTAATGCAGGGGTCACAAACTCTGGTCCTGGAGGGCCAGGGTCCTGCTGTTTTTCTTGTAGACCAACTAAATAGAATCTCTGATTGGCTGAAGAGTGTCCACACCTGTTTTCAAGGTGAAAATCAACAGGTAACTAAGAGGTGAAAACAAAAATCAGCAGGACCCCGGCCCTCCAGGACCGGAGTTTGAGACCCCAGGTCTAATGGGAAATGTAAGGATAAAGGATAGAGTTACTTCAAAGAAAGAGGTGGCATATGAAATAAAAATATAAAATAAAATATGAAATGAGTCTGATGGCATTATGAAACCATGCACCCACCTGGTGATGCATAAGTTGCCAAAAGACATAACTTCCTCCGCCCAGCTACACAGCTATATAATCCGTTACAAAGTTATATTATCAGTGACACACCTGTATTATTAGCGGTCAGCTGTATTATTAGCTACACACCTGTGTCATTAGCTGCCAGCTGTATAATCAGCTATCGGCTATATTTGAATTGTAAGTACTGTACCTGTTGACAGGGCAAGCAAATATATATGGCATCTCAATGGTGCAGAGCTGGTAAGCCCTATGGAATAAATGATCAAAGGTGAACATGGTCTGTGGCCCTCTGTATTCTCAGAATGTGGCTGTTATTTGAATGGTGATATGTGTTTCTTTTGGTGGCCTATTTGTTGCCTGTGGATTCCCAAACCTGAACTGTAATGTCCTTGTACAATGAACTGAACTGAGAGGGCTGTCACTGCCTTGTTCCCATTGTGCTTTACATTCCATAATGGATGAGGGATGCGTTTGACAGAACTGACGGGGCCAAACACCTTAAAACGTCTAGATGTACACAAAAGGACTGTCAAGTACAACAGCAATAGACTTTGAAATGTAAGGGAAACTGTGTCTGCTTAATCGTTAAATACCGAAAACCTCACGTTTGTTCCCTCTCTGATTCTGGTTGTCTTTTAGTCTAGATTCCATTATAATGTGTCCATTATACTGTCATTTAAGGAATGCTGGCAAATGGATCTCACTTATATTGCCTGCCAAACTGGTTTTGAATGTAGTGAGTGTGACCTCCTGTCTTTAAGTGTGAAAAAGCAAAGTAAATGGTGCTCATTTACAAGTCAAACACACACCTGTATCACATCTGGGTTGTGAGTTTGATTTGCACTTCTCTGAAAATTTACAGAGGACCTTTGCATTAAACTGTACTTTGCTTTATGATCGACTTGGGGTTTGTGATTAACCACTCAAGGACAGTGTTACTAAATCCTTTTTGAAATAAAATGAAAATTTCCTTTATAGATATTATTTCAATTCATACTCACGTAAATACTCAAGTAAATACACGAAACAGATGCGTGATGTGAGAAAGCCAGACGTCAGAGACAAAAAAAAGAGACTCACCTTATCTAAGATAACCTTTCTCAGTTCATGGTTGTTCATATCAATGAATACATGTGAGAACAACTTTCACTCTCACTATCTTCCTTTTCTGTTCTGCAGAAACACAAAGGCTTTCAACAACTTAGTCAGAATTTTCTAAAACCATCAGTCGAGTTTAGCTCAGAGACTCATCTCCATAGCAGAAGAATGGGATTTGGGATCTTCAGGTCACAGCTGAAAGGATACCCCCCCCCCCCCCCCTTCCACCCCTAGACCACAACAAACAGTGGCAGATGACTAACCATTTTTTGACAATCTACTAGCCAGGTGAAACGGAACAGACTGGCGTAGTGTTTGTTCTTCAGCTCTATCTAGTGGTAAGCCCAAAGCACAACACTTCAATTACAATGTATTTTGCAATACAAATTTATTAACAACATTTACCATGCACATAGTAGATAAATGTTTATTGTAATGCTTTAATTTGAGTGTTATACTGTCTTGAAGTAGGGGCTAATCAGCAACTTGATATTGGATGTACTGAAGTTTTTCCGTGAAGAATGTTTTAACTGTTGCAGCTACAAGAGGCTTACTGATAGATCATATGATTGATATTTCACATATGAACTTAATGTGAAATAGTAAAGAGTGTATGCAAGCATCCCGTAGTATGTGTTTCCTCTTCAGAAGCAGAGCAAATTATTTTAATGTTGAAATGAATTGAATGAATGAATTTAAAACATTTTCTTCAAGGAAGTTCCTACAGCATAAACCTAGTCAGGGAAAGACTAATTAGTAACTGGCTAAAAGACAACTAAAAGTTTTGTAAGTTTGGCAAGTACCACCCTGTAAATGACCTCTGGTATCAGCCTCTGAACTCAGTATAGGCTGTTCCTCACTACACATACCAAAACAAGACAACTGAAAGACTAAATAAAAATAAAAACTAATGAAAATTTCAAGACTGTAATAACCCTGTTGGTAGGTAGTTCCATAATGAGTTTTGACACATATGACTTAATATCTTTGATTGGAGGCAAACATATGACAATTCTGAATGTGTTTTTGAGTCCCTCAAAGTCTTGCATGCTTGAATTCAAAGAGAATTTTTTTATTTGTATAGAGACATTTTCAGACAGAGATCATAACAAAGTAGCTTTATAGAAAATTGAGCCTGAGACTTCTGCCAGCACCACAAGTGCATCAATCAAATTATAATAACATGATAAAAGGTGTGGAAATTTTGGATTACCATGCATTATAACGGAAATGGATTCTAATGGCAACAAGTGATTCCTCAATCATATTTTCAGAAACCTAAATCGAACATCGTTCTGTGTGTGTAAATGCTTTGTGTCATCACAGCTTTGTTTAAAGCTCATCATTACAACTCTTCTTCGTCATCTTCCTCTCCTCCGTTTTCTCTCGGTGAAACACTTTCCCATCAGGTGTCTCTCGCCAGCTGAGTGTCGTACCGTTGTCCATTCCATGTGCCCTCAGTTTCTCCTCAATCTAAACAGGACACAGTTGGAACAGTTGGCATGGATCAAAGCTCCCAGTTACAAAATGTGAATGGACCATTTATTCCTATGCAAAGTGGTTTCCATCTTATAGATATCTCCAAGTAATTACAGTGTTGGAGCGTTTAGTGTTCGCGCCCTGGTTCTCTCTTTCTCCCTCTGCTGGTCATTGTGTGTTAGATCTGCAAATGGACTTCCTGATGCCTCAGTAAACCTCAGTTAACCTCAGGTAATTATATCATTAGTTACACCTGGTTTAGTCAGTCTAGTCCTGCTCTGTTTTGTATGAATGTTCCAAACCTTGTTAAGTATTGTGTGCACCTGTCCCCAGTTTGTTCCATCATTGTGTCTGTGTATATAAAACCCTCTGCACATGCATCAAGAATCTCCTTGGGCTGGTTTGGGCACATAGTCTGTAGATTATATCATGAAGCATATGTGTGTCGGTTTGCTATAAATGATATTTTAAATAGAAATAATGAACAAGGAACAGGCATAAGTGATAATCAGCCAATGAGGTTGGTGAGGTAGTGGTTCTTGAACTTGCAAAGTTGAGCACTGATTGGCCAAATAAGAGGGAAGCTAAGACAGATGGTGAAGTGGTATTTTGGACAAATGGAAAGAATGAGAGAAGTTTTTTTCTCTTTCTTTCTTTCCTTCTTTGCATTCGCAGTACAATATTTTTTATTAACATTAGTTTGTTTTGCTTTTTAATTACAAGTGACAAATGGCACACCCTACTGGGCACTTACGTGTATATGTGTGTACTGTAATGTACAATGACCTGTTTGCCAGCTTTGGCATTACTTTATACAGTTTTGCCTTTTTCTTTTGTAGTACATTCTGAACCATGAGACACAAACTGAGACAGTCTTACCTTTAATAATATGAATGCTTTCACCTTGTGGTCATTGACATCCATATTTGGAACAGAGGAGACTTTCAATCGTAGAATTTGCCTTTTAACATCTGGAGAGAAACAGTGGGATGCTTTCAAAGACCACTTTTAAACCGACTAATGCGGAACGAATTCCTTGCTTATGGGAAATTAGTACATGTGGACAGACACTTAATTTTTGAGTATCGCTTAATCTCTTTTGTTGTTGAGACTCACCTCCATAGCAGAAAAATGGGAGTTTAAGGTCACAGCTGAGAGAATACCATTTCCCTGAGTCAGTCAGTCTCACGGCGCTACAGTTCTCTGTCTCATTGGGTTGCTCCGTTGCCCAGTAACGGAATGAGGAGTTCCTCTGATTGGACCACTGCCAGGAATCCAGGAGCAGGCCAATCCACACCCAGGGACCATCACCTATGAGTCCATACACCTGACTGTTCTCCTCTGCACTCTGAATGCTGGCCAGGTCAGCGTAACGATTCCGGCAATCAGTCTGAGCCTCTCTCCAGCTTTTATACTGCTTCACATAGATGTAATTATTCTGATCTGTTGACAAACATGTTTCAATGTAAACATTTCCCTAACAGTTACTCAGTATGTCTTTTTGACTTCAGTGGTTAATTTTGTTGTTGTATCCAGATTTGATTTTTGTATGTCTTGTACTGGAACGTGGAAAAACATCTATCATTCATTAATTCACTCCTAAACATTCAGTCTCACCTCTCATACATATGTAATAAATAGCTCTTGTGCACGGTGTATCCGTCCAGTTTCCATAAGCCATCACGGCACACTCCCCATTCCCATTTGGTTCTCCAGGGTTCCAGTTTGTGTACTGGAACTGAGTGTTGTTCCCTACAGACCAATGCCAATGTGTTTGTGTCCCTTTCTGGAGTCCAATCCAGACATCTCCTCTGTATCCAGGGTCAGCTCTCTTTTTCAGTCTGTCCATTTCTTCCATGCTGTCCACAGTAGCTAGATCAGTGTACCTCATCCTGCAGTAGCTCTGAGCCTCCAGCCAGGTCTTCCTCTCGCTCACATAGTGGTACTGCAAAAAGACAGGTGAAGAACCACTGAAGAGACCTACTAACACAAAAAGAAAGAAAGAGAGGGGAGGTGAAAATTTCTCCTGACAAATACCCGTAAAAGCAAACGAGCAGACAGACAGACAGACCTGAGATGAACATCAGTAGAAGCATCCTCTGGTCCATGTCTCCTGCTCACAACAATCTTTCCTCTTCTGTTGTAGTGGAAATTCATTGGTGTGCATAGTGTAGTAACATTTAAAAGTAATTTACATAGAGCATGTTTCTTCTTTAAACTAAAAGATAGAGCCCAAATACCAGTGCTATTTTTTCCCTGCCACTTCCTGTTATACAAATCACTTTTCCAGATAAAAGTACTTCATCTCCATTTTAACCAAATAAGAAAACAAACTGTCCTTCACTACTGTTACTATTCTTATTGAAATCATTCTTTTGAAAGCTAAATGTATTTTCCAGTGGCGTGTGGTGGTTCTTTCACTTAGGCAAGCAGAAGTCAGGAGTTATCCCATAGCATCATCATACAGTCGCAATGCACAGGCCCTGGTTGTGTTTGATCACTCTTAAGAGATATCTCTTTTAACATTTATTTTTGTATAGGAAAGTTAGGCAAGCAGTGCTTAAGCAGCTCTTCATTTTGGCATATTATATTCCCTCTCTGATAATAATCAGTGTGTCCTATGTCCTCTGGGAGAACATTTTGGGGATTTCTATAAGGACATTTTAGCTGAGACAGTTAAATCAGTTAATCAGTCACTGCTGGGCTCTGTCCCTTAATGCTCTAAAATTTAAATTTAATTCACCTGCTCACTTTACTTTCTCCCTCCGAAATAAATGGTCTGATTTTGTTTTGTGTAAGTTTAAGGAAGGTGTGGAAAGTTCCATTTGCAACTGCGTAATACATTTAAAGGAAAATGATAAGCACATGCACTAGTCGTGTAATATGTTAAAACAGAGAAAGTAAAACCATTGAGAGAAGATGCTTTGAAAAATGGAGGATTTTAAAAATTTTTCCATCATATTTGATTAGTCCTATGCAATGGAATGGCGAGAGAGAGAGAGGGAGAGAGAGAGAGAGAGATGCTATGCTTATAGCTGTTGGAAGTCTAGCAGTTAATTGTTTTATGATTATAATAAAAGTATCCATAAAGTACAAACTCTGTTTATTTTGATATACACACCAGCCATATAGCCACGGCCTGGAGACAAATTGCCACTTTGCAACTATCAGTATAACTGTCAGCCATATCAATCCCAGAGATGCATAAGTGCAAGTGGTTGTGGATCAGGAAGAGACACACATCATATACAAAAAGGAGAGAGGTGCACTCTTTAAGACCATTTCAAGCGGGGTTATCTGGTCTGAATGAAAGCACTGATGCGTTGATGTTCCACACACAAATGAGAAACAGGAATTGTCAGGAATGACACAATACTGTTGAAGACGCTTTTGGGGGGGAAGAAAAAAAGAAAAGAAAATGCTAGTCTTTACGCTATTGCTAGAAAAATTAGCCCAGCCAATCTTGATTTATTAAAGCCACAGCACACAATGTCACCATGTGCTGCACTGAAGAAACGGTAACTAGACAGAGCTCAGAGACTGTGTGTAACTACATCAGATCCAGAGGTGGAACCAGCTGAAGGGGCAGGAAGTAGCAGTAGCACTGCTGTTCACCTATAGGCCATGGGATCAGAGGTCCCGCTGATGGGCAGGGGTTTCTATTCAATAGCTGCTGTTGTTGGGCCGGCTGCTGTTGTAGGGCCAGCTGCAGGATCAGAGCTGGGCGACACCGTTGAAAAATCTATCACGATAACATCTCTCATTTCAGTCGATGTCGCTAATTATTGACCATTTCTAATGATCTATTTTTAATAATTACCAGGAGAAAAAAGGCTGAATTGAACCACTTTATCTCGTATGACGGAGTATAAGGGCCACATTGAGGGGGAAAAAAAATTCTGAGATATCGAGAATAAGGTTGCAATATTAAGAGGATAAAGTTGCAACTGATAAAGTCATAATATTGAAAGAATAAAGTTGTAATTTTATGCGAAAAAAATCATTACGAGAATCATAAAATCATAACAACAGAGGGGCAATTTCCTCCAAGTCTGTGTGGTTCTTTCTTTGGAACAGACATAGTTTCTTGCACAATCTTTTCAAAGTCTGAATACTTATGACATGTGGTGCAGATGTGCCAAAAGATTAAGTATCCTCGTGAAATTGTGACCTCTTTCTTGTAAAATTACAACCTTATTCTCAAAATCTCAAATCTCTACAGCTATCGCATTACCGGCCAGGCCTAAGGCTGTAGTTAAAAATGAGAGGGCAAAGATTTTATCTGACACCCCCTCCCCCCTTAAAAGAATAACTAAAGTGGAGAATTTTCTTTAGTCCATAACAAATTGCTACTTGTTAAAATAGTCTTTATACGCAATAGAACTAGAAATAGCATGTTTTACTGTAAACAAAACAATAAATAGAGTCCAAATACCAATGCTATTTTGTCCCTGCCAATGAACACACACACACACACACACACACACACACACACACACACTGAATTTGACAAGAGCATCAGTCCAAACATGAATAGCTGCATTATTCTACGGGGTTTGATGGATACATGCTGTTCTTTTGATAATGATCTATCCATTCCTATTACTGAACCTTGTAGCCTGATTTGACTATGATATCTGTTTGTTTGATGGTCATTTGTGAATTCCCGACTAAAAACAGGAAACACCAGTCCTTCTGAAAGTTTCATTTTTGCCTCTGTCTGTTCTAAGGTTAGTTACACAACATTTATAAACTCTTAGATGACTGCTTGTACACTTCACTGTCTTTTGCTTTTGCTTTTACATGTGATTATGACCTCATACTGAAACGTAAAAACAACGCTTAGCCAGCAGGTCTGTTTTAACCAGTTTACTCTCTTAAATATTTGCCATCTTAAACTTGATCTTATCAGTATTGCATTAGCACGATCTGGATCTCTCTTTCTGTGTCTTTCTCACACACATCAAAGATCACACCCTGCACTTGCCACCCCCCTAGATAGACAGACAGACAAATTGATAAAAGGATGAAGGGACATAGATAGGCCATAACAATGGTCAGTTCCTTCAAATACGGTGAGTCTTTCTGTTCATACATTTCATTTCCTCTAAACATCAAGCATCTCAGAACAGGAATGATGTACTGACAGGCTTTCACACCCTACCTCCTACTCAGTTTCTCTCAAGAGCAAGGTGAGAAAGTATGTACGTGTTACAAAACAGATGATTAGACACAAGTCAGTCATTGGTATGATGTGATGTGTTGATAACTGTCAGAATGCCTACAACTGGTTAAAATTAGTTAGTGATTCTTAACTCTGTCAGTTAACCCCCGCCTGCCCCCATAACACACACACAAACACTCACACACACACACACACACACACACACACACACACACACACACACAAACACGTTTCATTTTTGCCTCTGTGTCTTCTGATAAATGATAGTTATAGTCCTGCTTATCTGCTTGCTGATTGGCTAAAACAGCTTTTCAGCTGAACCCCTAAGACTATTGGACGGATGGATAGATATATAACAGCAACACTGGACAGAACAGTTTGTAGATCCATTGTCCTTCAGAAAACTCCCAGCAGGCTAGAGCTGTGTTGTGCAATAGGAAAACCAAAAATGGGCCGTCGCTTGTTAGCTCACATCAAAGTGACGTAATATCAGACTGTGCTTGGGAAGTGTTTGGAGGTGAGATCTTTTTTTTTTTTTTGCTTGCTTGCTTGCTGGATGTTTGTTTTCACATTTACCCGAACCTTCTTTAAATGATATCATCTGTGAAATCTTTTCAACTGCTTTCCTTTTACGACTGATATGACAGCCGATACAATAGATTACAGTTATGTTGATTAAAAAAAACCCCGAGGTTATGAGCCACTAACAGAGGTGCTGTTTGCAGGATGTAACACTTCTGCAAACTGCAAATCACTGTCAAGTTGATATAGAGGTTTGCATCAACTTGAGGACAGGAGCATCAGCTGCAGGTTTATCAGCGGGGAGGGGTAGTCTGGTAGGTGATGGTCACGGTGTCTCTCTTTTCACAATGCAAAGCCACATATCTTCCTGTTGTCTTCATAAAATTGTTCTCTGATGTCCTAACATGGTCTGTTCACTCCATATGCTCACAGCATACTGTCTACTCACGTGTTCATTACTGATCCTGCAGTACAGCAATGAGTGGCATGGTGGTCAATCACCCTTAAAAGAAATAAAAATTTTGCAATGAGAAAATTCTGCAATGGTTTTAACACTAATGTAACCTGTTGATCTCAGGAACACACAGGACACAATACTTTTCTTTGGGGTTCTTTTGTTTCGAGTTCGGATGAGGCGATGGCAAAACCTTTTGCTTTCTAAAGAAAAATAAAAATTTCAACAACCAAAATACGGCAGTGGCCTTTATCTGTACAAATAAAAGAAATTTCCAGAAACTTAAAACATTCTCCACACACATCCGTCTAACATCGACACTTTCTCTAGAATGAACACATGTTAGGTCTAGATTTGGAAACCTGTATAGCTCGTAACCTTATACACACATTTACACAGTGGAACAGTTGTTATAAAGTTTCATGGCACTTACATACCAAACTTAGGAAACTTAGCGCGAGCCTTGCTTTTCACTCACACTTGAAAAGAAGCCAAAAACATTCATTCTCACGGCACTAACTTAGACACTGCATTGCATGAAAATCTGATGACAAGTACAGTCACTACTCTCTAAATCCAGTTCAATTTCCACAGGTAGTCAACACTATATCTCATAACAAAGGGCTAGTTATCCAATCTGCACGCAACTTCACAGCTGATGCACTCCAGAACAAAAACCAACTTCTACTAGGCATGCCCATATCCAAATGTGCTACACCGCCCCCTAGTGACCAAAACACACAACAAAAACTTGCCCTCTGAAATAAAACAACTTAACTCTAAATATTCTGTGGTAATCATTCTGCAGATTTACCTCTTGGTCACACTAATTTTTTTAGTTCCAGAACCAAAGGCAATTCCAAGAACTAGTGTTAGATCTAAGTTTCCGAAGGTCATCGGTGTGGCAGTACTTTGACTTTCCAGTCATTTATGACAAGAGAAATTTTGAAATCATTTTGTGATGTTTAGATTTCTTCCACTCATTGTCACAGAGAGGAGCTTTAACATAACTGTTGCTCAGTTTTGTTTTCTTACATTCAGGGAAGAACCCTAAAATGAAAGGTACAAGCACTTTTGCATGGGGTATGTGTCATTACCTTAGTAGTGGCTGGGAATTCTAACTTACTCTTCAAGTTTCATAGTTCAGTGATATATGGTTGGGGTTGTTTTAGGGAAGAAGAACAACAAGAACAACAATGATAATTATCATAAAATACTACTACTACTACCAGTACTACTACTTATAACGAATAATAGAGCAAAAATAATAGGACTCCAGCCACATCGCTACTTCAGTTCCACATGGGAATGGAAATGAAAAACAAAACTGGTCAGATGATGTGGTCATGACTACAAATGTAAAGAGACAGGATCATGTGGAATCATAAGAGAACAGAATGGCGAGGGCAGTTTTCCTTTCCTCTCTCTGTCTTATGATCTACGCCACAGGTACAGAATGTGTTATTATTTTTGTTGATATTATTTACTGATGATACTAAAACCTTTCAGTACTCAGTTTTCCATTGTTTTCAATATTTGTGTGGGATGTCTAGGGCAGTCTTTGCTGCATCTTGACAGGAACAATGACAATTTTTCTAGGATTATTTAACCCTTAATTATTAAAGAACCATCCGATCTGGAACTCATCGTAATGAAATCAATAGGAGTTCAGTGTTCCTGTGGATGTCTGCTTTGTCTTTCTGTCAGTTCATACCTTGTAATTTACACCTAAGATTTACAAAAGCTTTATATGAAATTCAGCTGTCAGAAACAGTTAAAACAGTCTGTTTTGTTTAACATACAGTAAGTTGTAAAGTTGCTAAGGGAGTGTATCTGTCCTTCTCAATTTGACACAATATGCATCTTGATATATGATTAACCATCTGATGCATGAAGGATACATTTCAAGCAATCAGTGCAATACAACATAATGTGACATGATCTGATGTGATTGTACCAATACAGAAATGACGCAGATTTGAATCCGTGAACTGTTCCTACAATCTATGTATTTCCATTTTACAGTATTTGGTGAAAAGAATAAGGCAAAACTTAAGCAAGAGCCCAAATTGCACTGTCAGAAATGAACTGAATCGAACCAGCATGCTCTGATGTACATATTAGGGTATTTCAAAGATCAGTTAAATTAATCCATCAGTTAATGATCAGGAAACTATGTATTTTGAAATGAACAGTCATGGGATCTTGATCCCTTTTTCAGAATGAGTAATACACTCTGAAAGCAAAAGTAAATAACCACTAAATGACCAGAAAGTTATGCTGTTGATTAAAATGTTAAAATTAGGCTGTCTAGTTCTAGTTCCACCTCCCCTCACGTAACAAACATTGTGCTTTGCTTCCCTGCATTTTACCAGCCATCACACCTTGCTATAGGCACTCAGTTGTAACATCTTAAAAACTTGCCATAACCAACTGATTAAATCATTCAGTGGTCAGTTAACTGTTAGCGGTAAATTGTTGCAATGTGCCTATTTCACCCCAAACCATCAGAAATTAACACACTATCCAGTGGCACTCCTAGCTTGTATGGTGCCCTTGGTGTACCCTGACTGAACCCTGCTCTCCTCCCCATCTCATACTTCTGAGTGGGAACCCTTCCCAGGCAGTAGCCTACCTCGCTCACATACTGGAAGCCGGGCACCCACTCCGACAACGTTACTGGACTCACTCAGTGACATGATCTCATTGACATGACGTGCAAACGAGCAATAGAATACCGATAGTGCAAATGTCACCATTCTGAATTTTTTCGTGCGGGCGACCCGTGCCGGCCCTGGCAAGATTCCCCCCATGGGTGGCTGCCCATGTCACCCATGCCTAAATCCACATCTGACAGTACCAAAACATTTTACAGTTGTCTACTCTGTATGTGGTTCTAAAGTCAAACTGAAATGACCTACATATATGTGAAGTACATGTATGTACATACTGTCTATGTGCCTGATAATATGAAACAAAACAAAAACAAACAAAACAATATGTATGTGAATTTTGAAGACTTTTCAGAATGATACAAAATGCAACACCCAGCAGTTTATTGTCCAACAACACAGGTATTTTAAATATTAAATGCTGCCAATTGGTCGCAGAAACAGAAAATTTCAAAAACAATTTTATTCAACATGTAATTATACAGAGCTAAACTGTGGAAATTCCAAACTTTAGCGTATGAAAAGGTCATTCTGCAGGATACAGCAGCCATGTGTGATTAAAAGGTAATTTATGTTTCAAAGGCAAATTTTTACTGCTAATCCAAAGGGACAATTCCAGAAGTGGTGTTTTCCAACATTTTTCAACAAAAAAATGAACAGTGGTTGCTACTGATTGTGAGAAGTGATGCTCAGACATAATATATGGTGCATGTGTATTGTTGACTGTGTCCAAGTCGGCACAGGTGGCCATGAGCCCCAAGGGTGGGTGAATAGTTCAGTGTCAATGGAATTGTGGCTATTGTTGAATGAACAGGGGTTACCATGGATAATGAGGAGATACATACATATATTTGAGCGAAAATAGGCATATATATATATGGCATGCATGTTTACTTCTTCATATTGCTTTCTGTGGGAAGTGAAATTTGATTTTTATTAATCATTTGAGGAATGATGCCTAAAGCTTGAATAATACTGAGAGGTTATTTTGGAGGATCCATTACGAGTGTCTGAAGTCTTAGCATTTTTGTACGTCTCTTATTTGTTTCAGTTTCTGCGGTGTCCAGTGCTGAGAAATCAGTGTTTGTGCAGACAGGAAAATCCATTAAACTGGAGTTTTCGACAAAAGACCAGCAGCAGTTTGATATGGCAGCATGGGTGTTTAACGAAACAGAGAATATAGTCAGATATTACATGGAAACTAAGTCAACAAGAACATCCCCGGAATACATCCGCAGAGTGGAGTTTGATAATGAAACCTTTGCTCTGACACTGCGGCACCTGCAGAAGACCGACAGTGGGCTGTATGTTGCCAAGACAACTGGTCATAAAAACTTTATTGTTGCTCAGTACAAAATATCTGTTGTAGGTAAGTCATTTACACTCTCAGCACTCTACAGTCCAGAGTATAATCTCTGAAAAGGCTACAGCTACATCACTCACAAACACCTCACCAATATTCTAAAAGAAAAAAAAATCATAATAAGTTAGAGAAACAAGCAACGTTATTCTTGACATTATTCAGTTTGGGTCTGAGTGTTACATGGAGTTTGTTCTGCTCATGTAAGAGGACAAACTGCTGGAGAGATAATTGGGATGTGTGTATTTACACTTCTGTGTTATACATACCTAATTACTTCAGCAGTTTCATCCCCAGTTATGTTTTGAATTAGTCCCATAGGCATGTTGTAGTACACGGAACCATGACACAGAACTGAAAAACCTAAATATCATTTTCACTTCTGTATGAAAAACACGAAAACAAAAAGATAACAAAAAAAGAAAAAGAACGAAAAGAAAAGAAAAAAGAAAAAACAAAACAAAACGAGGGTGCTGTACCTGCCACATGAATATTTAGGGTTAGGTTTGCTTACATTTGGTTAATGTTGTGTAACAAGATCAGATCGAACGATTCCATGATGATGAGGACAGTGGTGTGTTCAGTCACCCATGTGATCATGTGATCACTCAACCAAACCATGAGTATTATGTTTTCTTGTAAGGTGATATATCTTAGTGTTTGTGTGTGTGTGTGTGTGTGTGTGTGTGTGTGTGTGTTTTCAGATCCAGTGGAAACCCCTGTCCTTACTGTGATCATGAACTGGCCCCAAAGAGACTCCTGTAATGTCACGTGTAAAGGTCATGACCTCTCACTGACCTCCAGCTGTAACAGCATCTCCTGCTCTGAGGAGACAGTGACCTCATCTCAAGGTTCCGTCATAAGTTTGTCTGTCACAGAATCCTTTGTCACGTGTAACTATAGCAACCAAGCCAGCTGGAAGACAAATAAGAAGGATCTTTGCACTCTTCATGAAGGTATGTACTCACACACACACACACACACACAAACAAAGACAAACACAAAAGCACATGTACATTTATTCATTTTGCATAAGTAAATGCAAGAATGTTGAGGGAAAATAAGAGAGTGGACTACAAATAGGTCAATAGCCCCATAATGTAAAGTATCGACAACAAGTGTCACAAAAACTGCTAAGTAGTACCAATCATAGAGAGAGAAAACTACATCATTAAAGTAACTGCCCATAGGACGGTATCAGCATAGAGTTATAGGGTTTATAAGGAAGTGCTGTGAAATATACATCATAGAAAGATGAGTAATACAGGGGAAGGTTAGAGGCATCAGTACAGTAGGTATAGGTGGAGTGTAGAGCAGTTGGTTAGTCGCCGTGGAGGTGAGGGTTTCACGAAAAAGGTAAATCTTCGGTTTTCATGACGTCCGATCTGGACATTTTTTTCCCCCTTGAAATGCCATATACTGATTTGTTCGGAAACTGATTTATGAGTCTGACAAAGTTTGACAACAGCTGTGACGTGCTCTTTTCCAGTTGAATTCAATAAAAAACATGTAGTTTTAAACATTTGTCTGATGTCTTTGAGGAGCCGTATCATCAGGAGGTTAAAGATATATTTGTCAGATTTTGTTTTTCATTAAAATCTTTTGAGGTCGAACCTACACTCCAGTGTCAGACTCTGCAACTGGGTTCCCCCTAGTCCTGGGTGGAGCGTTCACTGGTTGTTTGTCTTCTGCCCTGGCAGCCAGGGTTCAAAGCCCACCTGGTCCAGCCTTGTGACATATATTTTGTCATTCCTGAACTATTTCTGTGATATTCTGAAAAATCATTTCCTTACTGTAATGAAATGACTTAAATGTGTAGGACACTGAAAAGATAAGAAATCTGATTAAGTGCTTTCTGTCCCCAAAATCAATTCTCCAATCTGTCCTAGGTTAATAATTGTATTGAAATGATGTCTCTCTGATTGCAAATGTAAGATAAACATTGCTGAAAAAATGAAAAGTTTCATTGTGATGTCGCTTCAAGTGTTTGTAATGTTCAAGACTTATCAACAAATACTTTTTCCTTTTGTTTGATTTCTTTCTAGGGGTAACCAGTATGGGAAACAGTAAAAATAATACTGTATACAGAGTGATTTTCATCCCGGCAATTGTAATCATTATTGTTGTCACTGTTACCACTTTGTGCAAAAAAAAGACACAAAGTCACGTAATAGGTATTGCTTCCTCATTTCATATGGTTGTCCAGCAATACAAATAATTCTTAAGTCCACCTTCATTAAACTGGCATTTCTAAATGACACAACCTTTTTTTTTTTGTTTTTTTTTTTTTAACAGATTTCAACCAACCCGATAATTCAGTGTATGTGATGACAGAGGTAACCTTCACAGCCTGCTACCGGGAACCATCAAAGCCTGAGACCACTTACGCACCGGTGGATGAAGCCTAAGCAAGATCTAGCTGTAATACCCACCTGTTTTATTCTGTAGACAAGCAGAAAATGGAAAAAGCCTAACAATATGGTTGGGCTTACCTGGTGCCCAAAAAAGATCACCTCAATCTGTAGTTTATATTTATACATTTGTTTGTTTGTTAGTTTATCTATGTTTGTAAAAACAATCAGTATAACTGTCAGCCATATCAATCCCAAAGGTGCATAAGTGCAAGTGGTTGTGGATCAGGAAGAGACACACATCATATATAAAAAGGAGAGAGGTGCACTCTTTAAGACCATCTCAAGCTGGGTTATCTGACCTGAATGAAAGCACTGATGCGTTGATGTTCCACACACAAATGAGAAACAGGAATTGTTAGGAATGACACAATACTACAGCTAATCTTGATTTATTAAAGCCACAGTGCACAATGACACTATGTGCTGCACTGAAGAAACGGTAACTAGACAGAGCTCAGAGACTGTGTGTAACTACATCAGATCCAGAGGTGGAACCAGCTGAAGGGGCAGGAAGTAGAAGTTGCACTGCTGTTCACCTATAGGCCATGGGATCAGAGGTCCCGCTGATGGGCAGGGGTTTCTGTTCAATAGCTGCTGTTGTAGGGCCAGCTTAAACTTGATCTTATCAGTATTGCATTAGCACGATCTCTCTCTCTCGCTCACTCTCTCTTTCTCTCTCTCTCTCTCTCTCTCTCTTTCTGTGTCTTTCACACATACATCAAAGATCAAGGACAGATAGATAGATAGATGGATAGATAGATAGATGGATAGGCCATAACAAGGGTTTCTGTTCAATAGCTGCTGTTGTAGGGCCAGCTTAAACTTGATCTTATCAGTATTGCATTGGCACGAACTCTCTCTCTCTCTCTCTCTCTCTCTCTCTTTCTGTGTCTTTCACACACACATCAAAGATCAAAGATAGATAGATAGATGGATAGGCCATAACAATGGTCAGTTCCTTCAAATACAGTGAGTCTTTCTGTTCATACATTTCCTGTAAACATCAAACATCTCAGAACAGGAATGATGCACTGACAGGCTTTCACACCCTACCTCCTACTCAGTTTCTCTCAAGAGTAAGGTGAGAAAGCACGTACGTGTTACAAAACAGATGATTAGACACAAGTCAGTCATTGGTATGATGTGATGTGTTGTTATCTGTCAGAATGCCTACAACTGGTTAAAATTAGTTAGTGATTCTTAACTCTGTCAGTTAACCCCTGCCTGCCCCCATAACACACACACAAACACGTTTCATTTTTGCCTCTGTGTCTTCTGATAAATGATAGTTATAGTCCTGCTTATCTGCTTGCTGATTGGCTAAAACAGCTTTTCAGCTGTGTGTGTGTGTAACTATAGTAAGAAGGAAAAATATGAACCCCTAAGACTATTGGACGGATGGATAGATATATAACAGCAACACTGGACAGAACAGTTTGTAGATCCATTGTCCTTCAGAAAACTCCCAGCAGGCTAGAGCTGTGTTGTGCAATAGGAAAACCAAAAATGGGTCATCGCTTGTTAGCTCACATCAAAGTGACGTAATATCAAACTGTGCTTGGGAAGTGTTTGGAGGAGAGATCTTTTTTTTTTTTGCTTGCTGGATGTTTGTTTTCACATTTACCCGAACCTTCTTTAAATGATATCATCTGTGAAATCTTTTCAACTGCTTTCCTTTTACGGCTGATACGACAGTCAATACAATAGATTACAGTTATGTTGATTAAAAAAACCCCCGAGGTTATGAGCCAAAAACAGAGGTGCTGTTTGCAGGATGTAACACTTCTGCAAACTGCAAATCACTGTCAAGTTGATACATAGGTTTGCATCAACTTGAGGACAGGAGCATCAGCTGCAGGTTTATCAGCGGGGAGGGGTAGTCTGGTAGGTGATGGTCACGGTGTCTCTCTTTTCACAATGCAAGCCACACATCTTCCTGTTGTCTTCATAAAATTGTTCTCTGATGTCCTAACACGGTCTGTTTACTCCATATGCTAAAAGCATACTGTCTACTCACTTGTTCATTACTGATCCTGCAGTACAGCAATGAGTGGCATGGTGGTCAATCACCCTTAAAAGAAATAAAAATTCTGCAATGAGAAAATTCTGCAATGGTTTTAACACTAATGTAACCTGTTGATCTCAGGAACACACAGGACACAATACTTTTCTTTGGGGTTCTTTTGTTTTGAGTTCGGATGAGGCGATGGCAAAACCTTTTGCTTTCTAAAGAAAAATAAAAGTTTCAACGACCAAAATACGGCAGTGGTCTTTATCTGTACAAATAAAAGAAATTTCCAGAAACTTAAAACATTCTCCACACACATCCGTCTAACATCGACACTTTCTCTAGAATGAACACGTTAGGTCTAGATTTGGAAACCTGTATAGCTCGTAACCTTATACACACATTTACACACTGTAACAGTTGTTGTTGTTACAAAGGTTCATGGCACTTACATACCAAACTTGGAAAACTCAGCGTGAGGCTTGCTTTTCACTCACACTCAAAAAGAAGCCAAAAACATTTTTTTCTCACAGCACTAACTTAAACACTGCATCGCATGAAAACCTGATGACACATACAGTCACTACTCTCTAAATCCAATTTAATTTCCACAGGTAGTCAGCACTATATCTCATAACAAAGGGCTAGTTATCCAATCTGCACACTGCTTCACAGCTGATGCACTCCAGAACAAAAACCAACTTCTGCTAGGCATGCCCATATCCAAATGTGCTACACCGCCCCCTAGTGACCAAAACACACAACAAAAACTTTGCCCTCTGAAATAAAACAACTTAGACTTAGACTTAGACTTAGACTGCTTTTATTGTCATTTCCACATATGCATGTGTCATACATACAGGGGAACGAGATTGCGTTACACAAGGACCACAGTGCCACATAAAACAATATAACAAATAAATACCACATAAAACAATAAATAACACACAATAAGTACTGAGGGGAGGGATTAAAAAAAAAAAAAAAAAAAAAAATCTGGGGGGTAATAAATATGACAACAGAAAGTACTGGATAAAACAGAAGTACTAAGTAAAGACAGAAAGTACTGGATAAAACAGAAGTACTAGGTAAAGACAGAAAGTACTGGGTAAGAAAAGTACTAAGTAAGTAAGTAGTAGTAAAAAGTAAAACTTCTACAACATACAAACAAAAAAACAACCCTACATATTTCAAACCTAGACATATATGACATAACACCTACAGACATAACACCAGACACAGACAGTGAATTTCTGGCAACAGCATTGGCATTGTGCAGGTAGGTAGGTGAGTTGTATGGGGTGTTAGTGCAATTTGGTTGTGCAGTAGTGCAGTTGATTGTTCAAAGGTGCAGTTGTGCAGTTTATTGTGCAAAGGAGAGGTCAGAGAGTTAACTCTAAATATTCTGTGGTAATCATTCTGCAGATTTACCTCTTGGTCACACTAATCTTTTCAGTTCCAGAACCAAAGGGAATTCCAAGAACTAGTGTTAGATCTAAGTTTACAAAGGTCATCGGTGTGGCAATACTTTAACTTTCCAGTCATTTATGACAAGAGAAATTTTGCAATCATTTTGTGATGTTTAGATTTCTTCCACTCATTGTCACAGAGAGGAGCCTTTTGTTTTCTTACACTCAGGGAAGAACCCTAAAATGAAAGGTACAAGCACTTTTGCATAGGGTATGTGTCATTACCTTAGTAGTGGCTGGAAATTCTAACTCTAAGTTTCATAGTTCAGTGATATATGGTTGGGGTCCCATTTAGTTTTAGGGAACAACAACAACAACAACAATGATAATTATCATAAAATACTACTACTACTACTACTACTACTACTACTACTTCTAATGAATAACAGAGCAAAAATAATGGGACTCCAGCCACATCGCTACTTCAGTTCCACATGGGAATGGACATTAAAAACAAAACTGGTCAGATGATGTGCTCATGACTACAAATGTAAAGAGACAGGATCATGTGGAATCATAAGAGAACAGAATGGCGAGGGCAGTTCTCCTTTCCTCTCTCTGTCTTATGATCTACGCCTCAGGTACAGAATGTGTTATTATTTTTGTTGATATTATTTACTGATGATACTAAAACCTTTCAGTACTCAGTTTTCCATTGTTTTCAATATTTGTGTGGGATGTCTAGGGCAGTCTTTGCTGCATCTTGACAGGAACAATGACATTTTTTCTAGGATTATTTAACCCTTAATTATTAAAGAACCATCCGATCTGGAACTCATCGTAATGAAATCAATAGGAGTTCAGTGTTCCTGTGGATGTCTGCTTTGTCTTTCTGTCAGTTCATACCTTGTAATTTACACCTAAGATTTACAAAAGCTTTATATGAAATTCAGCTGTCAGAAACAGTTAAAACAGTCTGTTTTGTTTAACATACAGTAAGTTGTAAAGTTGCTAAGGGAGTGTATCTGTCCTTCTCAGTTTGACACAATATGCATCTTGATATATGATTAACCATCTGATGCATGAAGGATACATTTCAAGCAATCAGTGCAATACAACATAATGTGGCATGATCTGATGTGATTGTACCAATACAGAAATGACACAGATTTGAATCTGTGAACTGTTCCGACAATCTATGTATTTCCATTTTACAGTATTTGGTGAAAAGAGTAAGGCAAAACTTAAGCAAGATCCTGAATTGCACTGTCAGAAATGAACTGAATCGAACCAGCATGCTCTGATGTACATATTAGGGTATTTCAAAGATCAGTTAATTAATCCATCAGTTTATGATTGGGAAACTATGTATTTTGAAATGAACAGTCATGGGATCTTGATCCTTTTTTCAGAATGAGTAATACACTCTGAAAGCAAAACTAAATAACCACTAAATGACCAGAAAGTTATGCTATTGATTAAAATGTTAAAATTAGGCTGTTTAGTTCCACCTCCTCTGATGTGACAAACATTGTGTTTTGCTTCCCTGCATTTCAGCATCCTTCACACTTTACTATAGGCACTCCATTGTAACAGCTTAAAAACCTGCCATAACCAACTGATTAAATCATTCAGTGGTCAGTTAACTGTTAGCAATAAATTGTTGCAATGTGCCTGTTTCACCTCAAACAATCAGAAATGAACACACTATCCAGTGGCGCTCCTAGCTTGTATGGTGCTCACAAACTGGAAGCAGGGCGCCCATGTTACCGCCCTTTCACACTGGACTCAAACCACGACCCTCGGGATGGGAGGCGGGCGTGCTAGCGGGGAGGCCAAAACCCACGGGTGCTAGCGTCAATCGCGAGCACGCCCCTTAAGGTGTCGGGAGAGTGAGGTATACTCACTGCGCAGCACTCTCCTTGCTCGCTACTGTTACACCCGCTCTGACAAGGTTACTCGATTCACTCGGTGACATGATATCATTGACATGACCTGCAAATGAGCAATAGAATACCGATAGTGCAAATGTCACCATTCCGGATTTTTGCGCCCTTGGTGGCTGCTCATGTCACCCATGCCTAAATCCACCTCTGACACTACCAAAACATTTTACAATTGTCTACACTGTATGTGGTTCTAAAGTCAAACTGAAATGACCCACATATATGTGAAGTTGTCACAACCTGCACCGCCATTTTGGACTTTTAGTTTGCTATGTCTTTGTGCTCTTGCTGTGTCTGTCTCCGCCCCTCACCTGTTCCTGTTTGTCTAATTATTAACCTTGTTAATTTCTACCAATCCTGTGTTGCCCTGTTTAGTTCTCCCTCTATTTAAGTCCTAGTGTTTGCCTTGTCCATTGTCTATCGTTGTTTGTGTATTTTGCGCACTGTCATGCTGCACCTTTTTGTTATTGGCTTTTGTTATCAGTTTGCACTTGTATTTTGGTCTTCATTTTAAGTAAAGCCTTCCGTTTGTCACCATCAACCATCGTGTCTTGCACTTGGGTCCTGCACCACACCAGCGGCGTGACAGAAGTACATACATATGTACATTTGTATGTACATTCTATGTGCCTAAAAATGTGAAGCGAAATAAAAACAAACAAAACAATATGTATATGAATTTTCAAGACTTTTCATGCAAGCTGCAACACCCAGAAGTTTATTGTCCAACAGCACAGGTATTTTAAATATTAAATGCTGCCAATTGGTCGCAGAAACTTTCAAAAACTATTTTATTTGACCTAGAAAACATCACATAATTATCCAGTGCTAAACTGTGGTGTGTGAGAAGGTCATTCTGCAAGATAGAGCAGCCAGATGTTGTTAAAATGTAATTTACGTTTCAAAGGCAAATTTATACTGCAAATCCAAAGGGGCAATTCCGGAAGTGCTGTTTTCGAACACTTTCCAAAAAAAAAAAAAAAGAAGGAGATTCCACTACATAAACAGTGGTTGCTACTGATTGTTAGAAGTGATGCTCAGACATAATACATGGTGCATATGTATTGTTGACTGTGTCCAAGTCGGCACAGGTGGCCATGAGCCCCAAGGGTGGGTGAACAGTTCAGTGTCAATGGAATTGTGGCTATTGTTGAATGAACAGGGGTTACCATGGCTAATGAGGATATATATATATTCGAACCAAAATAGGCATATATATATATATATGGCATACATAGCATACATGTCTGCTTCTTCATACTGCTTTCTGTGGGAAGTGAAATTTGATTGTTATTAATCATTTGAGGAATGATGCCTAAAGCTTGAATAATACTGAGAGGTTATTTTGTTCCACAGGAGGATCCATTATGAGTGTCTGAAGTCTTGGCATTTTTTGTACATCTCTTTTATTTGTTTCAGTCTCTGCAGTGTCCAGTGCTGAGAAATCAGTGTTTGTGCTGACAGGAGGATCCATTACACTGGACTTTCCGACAAAAGACCAGCAGCAGTCTGACATGGTCATATGGAAGTTTAACAGAACACACAATATAGTCAGATATCACATGGACACTAAGACACCAAAAATATTCCAGAGATACATCAGCAAAGTGGAGTTTGATAACGAAACCTTCGCTCTGACACTGCCGGACCTGCAGAAGAACAACAGTGGGCTGTATGTTGCCACGGAAACTGGTGAAGAAGATGTTCCTGTTGCTGAGTACAGAGTATATGTTTTAGGTAAATCATTTACAGTCTCGACAGTCCTCCAGTCCAGAGTATAATCTCTGAGAAGGTTACAGTCTCCATCACTCACAAACACCTCACCTGTATTTTTAAAAAAAAGAAAAAGTTAGAGAAACCTCAGAGGTAACTTTATTCTTGACATTATTTTGTTTGGGTCTGAGTGTTACATGGAGTTTGTTCTGCTCATGTAAGAGGACAAACTGCCAGAGGGATAATTGGGATGTGTGTATTAACACTTCTGTGTGATATGCACCTAATTACTTCAGCAGTTTCATCCTCAGTTATGTTTTAAATTAGTCCTGTAGGCGTGTTGTAATATACAGAACCGTGACACAGAACTGAAAAACCTAAATATCATTTTCACTTCTGTATGAAAAAAACATAACATAACATAACATAACATAACAACAACAACAACAAAAAAGGTGCCATGTCTTCATTTGGCTACTGTTGGGTGACAAGGTCAGTTCAAACAATTCCATGATGATAAAGACCCTGGTGTAGTCAGTCACCCATGTGATTATTTGATCAGTCAGCCAAACCACAAGTGTTATGTTTTCTTGTAAAGCAATCTATCTGAGTGCATGACTGTGTGTGTGTATGTGTGTGTGTGTATTTATGTGTGTGTTTTTAGATTCAGTGGAAACCCCTGTCCTTACTGTGTTCATGAACTGGTCCCACAGAGACTCCTGTAATGTCACATGTAAAGGTCATGACCTCTCACTGACCTCCAGCTGTAACAGCAGCTCCTGCTCTGAGGAGACAGTGACCTCATCTCAAGGTTCTGTCATAAGTTTGTCTGTCACAGAATCCTTTGTCACGTGTAACTATAGCAACCAAGTCAGCTGGAAGACAAATAAGAAGGATCTTTGCACTCTTCATGAAGGTGTGTACTCACACACACACACACACACACACACACACACACACACAAAGACAAACAAAGACAAACACAAAAGCACGTGTACATTTATTCATGATATCATTTATTCACAATATCAGCATAGAGATATCACGATATCATTTATTTACGATATCAGCATAGAATTATAGGGTTTATAAGGAAGTGCTGTGACATATACATCATAGAAGGATGAGTAATACATGGGAAGGTTAGAGGCATCAGTACAGTAGGTATAGGTGGAGTGTAGAACGGTTGGTTAGTTTGTCGCTGTGGAGGTGAGGGTTTCATGAAAAAGGTGAGTCTTCGGCTGCTTCTTCAAGTACCAAGTTTTCATGATGTCCGATCAGGACATTTTTTTTCCCCCTGAAATGCAATATACTGATTTGTTCAGAAATTGATTTATGAGTTTAGACAACGTTTGACAACAGCTGCGACGTGCTCTTTTCCAGCTGAATTCAATAAAAACCATGTAGTTTTAAACATTTGTCTGATGTCTTTAAGGAGCCGTATCATCAGGAGGTTAAAGATATATTTTGTCATTCCTGAACTATTTCTGTGATATTCTGAAAAATCATTTCCTTACTGTAATGAAATGACTTAAATGTGTAGGACACTCAAAAGATAAGAAATTTGATTAAATGCTTTCTGTCCCCAAAATCAATTCTCCAATCTGTCCTAGGTTAATAATTGCATCGAAATGATGTCTCTCTGATTGCAAATAGAAGATAAACATTGCCAAAAAAACAAAAGGTTTTAATCATGAAGTCGCTTCAAGTGTTTGTAATGTTCATGACTTATCAACAAATACTTTTCCTTTTGTTTGATTTCTTTTTAGGGGTAACCGGTGCAGTCAACGGTAAAAATACTTCTGTTTACGGTGTGATTTTCATCCCGGCAATTGTAATCATTGCTGCGGTCACTGTTACCATTTTGCGCAAAAAAAGGACACAAAGTCACGTAACAGGTATTGCTTCCTCATTTCATATGGTTGTCCAGCAGTGCAAATAATTCCACCTTCATTAAGCTGGCATTTCTAAATGACACAACCTTTTTTTTTTCTTTTTTTTTTAATAGATTTCAACCAACCCGATAATTCAGTGTATGCGATGATAGAGGTAAGGTTTAGGCTTACATCATTTTTTTTTACATAATTAGCCAAAGAAAATGACTTTTACAGAAACAAAATGTACTCTTGAATGCTTTCACACACACTATCCACAGTTAAAGCCCCGTTAAAACTGTCTCTGTCCCTCCCTCCAGCCTTCATTACCAGGGTCTGTGTAAATTATGGTTCCTGTCTTTGTGTTTATAGGACACACATGCAGTAAAAGACACTTTGGAGAGACCAGATGAAGATCCTGCCTCTGTGTACAGTACTGTGGGAGAACTTTCACAGCCTGCTACAGAGAACCAACAAACCACATCAAAACCTGAGACCATTTACGCACTGGTGGATGAAGCCTAAGCAAAATTTACCCGTAATGCCCACCTGTTTTATTCTGTAGATGAGCGGAAAATGGAAAAAGCCTAACAATATGGCTTGGCTTACCTGGTGCCCAAAATTACAGACGAGTAGATCACCTCAATCTGTAGTTTATTTTTATACATTTGTTTGTTTGTTTTTACAAACATATGGATAAAGGGGAAATCCATTTCTTATCAAGGAGATGTTATTGTTTACTCATCCACACTGAAAATTTTATTGAATTTTGACAGTTTATTGTATGATAAATATTTTCCTTGTGCAAAAATATTTGGAGTTTCTTGTTTCCCATCTCCAGAGACAATGTAGAGCACCTGAATGATGTCAAAAAGTCATCAAAAAAAAGTATTAATATTATGTGTTCAATTGTCACTAAACAAGGTAAAACACAACCCAAGTCGTATGTAGAACAATGTGTGCATTAAATGAATGCATTGTCCCATATGAAGCAAAAAAAAAACAAACAAAAAAAACAAGACAAAACAACAACAAAAATGCTTCCATTCCCTAAACTCCTCTGAGAGAACTGAGTCTTTACTGTAGCAGCCTGTCTCCATCCCCTTCATTGGTTGCCTGGTAACAGGATGTGTAAACACACATGTCTAGCTTGCTTCGTAATATGCCTTGTGCTTAATGTTACATTCTTACTGACTACTTCAAGCCTCATATCAGCAGTTCAGTCTGGCTATGCCCAGCAGTGTCTCTTACCACAGTGTACCTTTTCAGGAGCCAAATACAATTAAGGACGCTGCAAAGCCCAAAGAGCCTGTGATGCAGAGGAGGCTAAGAGCTCGTCAGAGCTTTCTCTGAGCTTTGGATAAGGCTCAGAATTCTTCTGGCAACACTGAACTGGCGCAAGCACGCCTGCATACCTGGTCACCTGATGTGATGAGGACACCTGCATACCTATGGGCCTAATGTACAGGGATGATTACGGAGAATGGAGCTGACCACAGAAAATGTGATTGTTATGATTTGCTTCCTGAAACATTTTATGTGGTAGACTTTTTTCTCTGGGTGAAGAAGCCAGTTCTGTTTCCTGGTCGACAGATTTGTCTAGGTAGTTCCAGCTGATTCTGTGTTTAAAGGTATATAGTAAGTTAAGATTGAGTTTCTGTTAAAATCGGAATGACAGTTTGGTGTGGATGTAGATGTTCATTTTAAATTTTATAGCTATTTTAGAGCCAGTTTGAATTGTAATTAGTTCAGTAGAGAACTATTTGGTTTAAATTTGATCAACCAAATTTTTTATGCTTTCACTTACAACTTGCACTATTCCACTCTGGTTTCCCTCTGGTGGCAATGTGAAGCAAAGACTTGCTGGAGGGGGGAAAAAAAAATAATTCTCACCAACTGAGGGGGTTCACGCTAAAGATGGGTTTTCCCAGACAGGCTGAACTCTGTCGCGTAATCATTGGGTAAAACCGCATTTTACAGCCTCTAGGCCTGAACAAAGTGAATACAACACTCTCAAAACAATGCTTTTCAGCTTTGCACACACACACACACACACACACACAAGAGAGATAGACACATGCACACAAATGGAGGAGACGTATCATAACCAATGAAAAGATGCGTTTCAGTTCCTGTTGTCATTTCTGAGAATATAGCTGAGACAGAATGGTCATCCGATAATAGCATGTGACAAATGCGCGGTTCTAACTTCCTCTTTACGATAATTCCGTTGTGGTTCTTACTTCCTCTTTATCGTGTCTTCCTCATAATGCTACTGGGTGTACCCACATACACTCACATATTCAATCCCCACGTGAGTGCGTAAAGCTTAGCGATGCCAGCAATTATACAGCTTCTTGCAAGTGTAGTACTTTATTTAGAAATTTTGTGGGCGGGGTTAGGGCATACTCTCATGGTTTTATGACATGCAACATGACTCTGCGTACCAGCTGGGTTTTTTTTTTTTTCCTTTTTTCTATAAAACATATGTGGTTGCAGCAGTGCAATATTTCTGCTGGGTATTTGTGACGACTTGAATTGATTTCATTCATGAGAAAACTTTTGAATTATGCTTATGATTAGTTAGTATTCCTTACATGTTCCACAAAGCTTTTAAACGTTTATTCAAGGTAGTCTCTTATTTTCAGGGCTGAACAATTTTATTTTCATGATTCGTCACTCACTCATTATCTAAGCCACTTATTATTATTATATTTTAACTTATCAATTATGTCAGTGCAATTACGTACATGTTCACAACATATACTGGAATAAGTGTTAGGGTGGAGTTTCTCATTCTTTTGTACTGACAACCCTGAGTGTGGATATCTAATAAATGGGATTAATCAACAGTCTATATATATCCACCACTCTTACTGTATTCAGTCCATAGAAATCCACCAGCCTTAACTGTGAATGTATTCAGTTTTTAAAGATCCGCCAGCCTTACCTGATAATGGATTCAGTCCATAAGGATCCACCAGCCATAAATGAGAATGCGTCCCGTTGAGGTCCAGACTATTTAATGTGTGTCCCAGTCCTTGACTTAGCTTGATTTTCTTGTAACATCATGGAAAGAAGTAGGTTCCTGAGTTCTTCTGAAATGTTTTGTGAGCTTGTTTTAGGGGTTAGTGTCAATGGCTGGTTGCCCCTAACACCACTCCATGGAGTACACAGAATTTCATCTGTGCCATGTGCAAACTTGTTTGTCAGCCTTCTCACATAATAACAGGCCTATGTCTCTCTGCGAGAGAAGCGTGTTCATTCCTCACCTGTTGAATAAGCAGAGCCAACTCCACTTCCTGTCTTGAGGACTTCTGGTGCATATACCCGCAGGCATCTTGCAATGGATAGCTAGGCTTCTTGGTCCTATTACACGTGAAAGAGCCAAACACAGATAAACACGGGGATATCTAAGATCAAGTCTCAGAGAATGAATGGAGAACAGAACACGAGACTGTAACAGACGAAAGGAGGAAAACCCTCCCACTTTTATTGGCATTGTGTTTTGTGTCAACACACTGACATAACCGTTCACACATGCATTACAATGGCACAGAATGAAAATCTCACAAGATGTTACAGCTTTTCTCCAGCTATTCTTGTGTACTTTAAAAAGGACTCAGTCATTTTGTAAAATCTCAGTGTTATCAGTGTCCTTTCCTTACAGAGAGATTTGCACTGTGACGACCTGTCGAACGTTCCACCAGTAAGACAGTGGTAATTACTGATTACCACCACCGGTCTTAATAATGAACACTCAGTGTTTTAATATTTTGTGATTTATGACCCCCTTTTGCAAAAAAAAAAAAAAAAAAGGAAGAGCGTAAAAAGCTGTGAACATACAAATCTTGAGGAGAAACACACACACACACACACACACACACACACACGCGCGCTCACTCTCACACACACACATACATGCCTGCACACACCACAATATCTGCATATTATTGTACATGGGCTCTACTGCACTGCTTTTAAGCATAGTTAAATGTAAATTATATGTGCGTAAATTACTCTTATTAAGACAACATGAGTTTCATACAGTTAAACATTGTTTTACAACGACCTCAGTGTTGCAAATATTGTAAAGACGGACAATCAATATATTTTATGTGTTCATGTATTGATATGCTAAGTCATTAGAAACCTGTCATTTCATCATCCACAGTGATAAGCTCAGTTACAATGAGCAGTGTTGAAATGTTTCTGCACAGGGCTTAATACTGAAAGGTAAATATATGTTGTTGTCTTTGAACAATGCGTATCACACTTCATGGCAGAGTCAGCAATCTAGGAGACATCTACATAGACCTGAGAGTAATAACATGGTATACTCATTGTGGACTGGACTTGCTGACTTGTGGAATTTCATTGTTAATTTTATAAATATTTCTCTGACTTTTATCCTTACACCATCATCCACTGTCGTCACAACCTCCTTGTCATTACAGATGGACACTGTGCTGTTCTTACAAAAGGTCAGGGGTGCAGTAGATACTGAAATACAGCACCGAGTGGACTCAGTTCAAGTAAATCCATTTATTATCATCGTTTAGGTTACAGTTTTTGTAGAAAGAAAGAAAAGATCTTGCAATGGTGATCCATTTCAATTTGTATTCTTCTTGATTTTGCACTCTGTTGTACTTCTGTTTTTTTTTTTTTTTAAGGAAGAAATGTTACTCTGCTTCCCGATTATGCTCTCTCTGTCTCTGTCTCTGTTTCTCTCCCTCTCCCTCTCTCTCTCTCTCTCTCTCTCTTTCTCTCTCGGTCTCTGTCTCTCTCTCTCTCTCACTCTCACTCTCAGTTCAGCAGGACAGTGATTGACATTGAGACTAAATGCTTTCAAGAATTTACAAGTTAAGTACACCGCCCCCACCATACACACACACACACACATCCACATACAAGGGCCACAAGGTTTCCACTCCATTCTTTGAACACTTTTCACTCTGAGAAACTGGACACACTAATTTACAGATTGTACAAATTAATTGTTTTAGGCATTTTATCGATTCAAAAAGCTTGTAGTAATACTTCCTATGAAGCAAGTCAACACCATCACGTGGGGGGAGAAACTGACTTCCTTTTTACAAGTTACGATGGCGATGCTCTGGCTGCTCCTGTCTGGTCTTTGTTTTATGATCAACAGCTCAGGTAAACAGTCTAAATATCTAAAACTTTGATTTCAATGTGTTCTGGTAATCCGGAAAAAAACAAAACAAAAACAGTGTTCTCGTACCTTTAGACGTAGCCTTATTTAGACACATGTGACACATCATTGAGCCTCTTCCTGACACTGTATACACACAAAAAGTATCTAAAGTAAATTCATTTATTAAATAATTAACAGAATGCTTTAAAGTTCAGGTGTCTAGTGTAATTGTGAACAAATGCAGTTTGGATAGTGAAACTGGTTTCATACTGAAACTTTTTCAATGTACTTGAAATGAAAGAAAAAGTCTTTTTTTTTTTTTTTTTAAATTTTAAACAATACCAGCTATTTATGTCACCACCAATTTCACCATTCAGTCCCTGTTGAATATCCCATCCATATTATAAGTAAGTAAATTTAGTAAGATGCTAACATGTTAAGTTCTGTGGCTGGTAATTTGTCTTCTGGTCATTTTGGTGGAATGATTGTAAGCTTTGATCACAAAACTCACAAAAAATGTATATACTAAATGGAGAATGAGCATTAACTTGCTTGATTTTTTTAATGGATTGATCTAAGACCAAAACAAAAAGTCAGTAATATCTAAAACATACTGGTGAAGTTTTGTTGTTGTTTGTTTTTGTTTTGTTGTTAGTTTTAAACTGTGAATGAATTTGCCATTGAGTATGGCTATAAGAGGAAAATCAGAAGAGGTTTGAATTTACTGAGGTTAAAGGTATCAAGACAATAAAAATCTCATGCTACTACAAAATATGAAACAGTTTAGGCGAAAAAGATTTGATGATTTGATCTACAGTTTTGATTTAGATACTTAGATATTTGAAGATTTTAGCATTTTGTTGCCTGTCAGTACATCATCTCTCGTCTCAGTTCAGTGACTGTCCTGGTGTCTTGTGTGGAGTGCAATGGGTACAGTTCCTTTTAGTTTATTTAGTTCTGTCAATCACCCCCCCTCTAGTTTTCTTATCAGCTCAACTGTAATTTGGTTATTGTTTATCGTCTGATATGTTCTACCCTAACCAAATTGTTATCTTATTTTGCTCTGTGATTCCACAACATTATTAATGAGTATTTCAATTCTGTTATCAGTTTTCACGAAATTATTGCCTGAAAAGGCCTACTTCCCATTTGAAGTCGCAAAAACTGTGCGATTGTTTTTCACACGCAGTGCTAATGCTTATGACGGGTAGCTCACTGCTGCAGCAGCCATTTCGGGAACTTCATGAGTGTGAAAATGCATGTGTGAGATGTCAGCTCAGGAAACCACAGCTCAGCTTGTCATTTCCTATGATAACCTGATCCCCCAGGTCTCAAGTTTTTTTTTTTTTTAATCAAATTTACACTGTACAATGCCAACCAGTGAAATTGCAGGACAAACTAAATGCAATGGGCATTATAATCAAATTTTCATTTTAAAATGCTACATAAAACATAAACTGAAAAAGAAAACACTACAAAGAAATGTGTAATGATAACAGAGCAGTAGTTTAATGACATATATCTTATGGTAAATATCTTGCCTCCTTTTGCCTCGCTTAGGGTGTCCCCATTTAACTGGTTTATATAAGGCTCTGAATTAAATAATTATTTGCAAAAGACAACACACTGGGATTACGTTTGTATGTAGGTCACTGTAAACTAAATGGACCTAACAAGCTAAACATGTCTTCATGTGCTCTTCTAAAGCATTATATAAAACACACAGTGAGCAGTGAATTGGATCTCTGCATTTAACCCATCCTTACACACCAGTAATGAGCACACACAACCACGCGGCACAGGAGCAGTGGGCAGCTCACCTGTGCAAGGGGAGCAGTTAGGGGGTGCCTTGCCCAAGGGCTCCTCAGCCAAGGTTGTTTCCTTGCCAGTCCTGGGAATCAAACCAGCAACCTTTCAGTCACAAGCCTGCTTCTCTAACCCTCAGGCCATAGGCTGCCTGTGATGGCATGATGGCAGTGATGTGTCCGTCAACTCTGTGTGTAGGGAGCTATGGAGAAGCCAAGTGAAAAATATTACACTTTCATTTGGAAGTGTAAATAGATTGGATGAATTTGAGACTTTGAATTTGTGACAGCGATGAGATTATTTTATTACTGTACCGCATTACCAGCAGAAACATGATTTGATGACCTCAAGTAGAGCAGGGTCCCCAGATCCACTTCTGGAGCGGCAGAATTCTGCAAGTGTTTTATATCATACAACCATTATAGTCTCTAATTGTGAAGTTTGGCAGTTAATCACCCCGAGAAATAAAATTAAAAGTGTACTTGAGACTTGAGAGAGAGAGAGAGAGAGAGAGAGAAAAGGCATACAATTAAGTGCAGGAGAGAACCTTTTCATAACTTTGAAGGTTTAAGGCAGGAGAGGGTGCCCAGTTAGAGTGACAACATTATGTTTATCATACTGTGACACCATCCTAGTGTTGCTGCTCCTTCAATCCACATTAAAAAGACAAATAAACAAAAAAGCAAAAATAAAAAAAAATACAGGAAAAAAGGCTCTGGATGTGTTTGAAGCAATATGTTGAACCTCTACTGACTTGCATTAAGTGCCTAAGCTTGGTGTATTTTGTTAAAGATTCAGTTTAAAGCCCAGTTACCAGCCCAGCCACATGAACTTGTTCCCTCCTCTCAACTCATTCTTTCCCCATATGTATCACATTGCTAATGCAAACAATGTAGTAATGATTAAATGAACAAAACATAATGTAAAAGCCTTTGTTAAGTGGATGAAGTACACATACTCATTTTGACCTACACATTGTAACAAGGACCTGCACGCTTGGCAAGAATAAAACACTATACTAAGAGAAAGTGTTATAAAGTTTGTTCAGAAATAATCTGATATATCTAACACATTGTTTTATTCCAGTTTGGTTCCAGGTGCTAAGAAATGTCTTTGAGTGTTAAATTGTCTTTTCTGGAAAGAAGCATATTGATTGTGATTTGTGTTGACTCTAAATTTCACACATATACATCGACACCTTCAAGGAACATTCAAACAGGTGTTTATATCTTCAGTATTTTTTTTGTCTCTACAGTGTCCAGTACTGAGAGATTTGTACAGATGGGTGAATCTGTTCAACTGTTAACAATGTAGTAATAATGAGACAAACAGAGCACACTGTAAAAGACTTTTTTAAGAGGATGAAGTGCACATATGCACTTTGACCTGCACAGTGTTACAAAGCACCTCACACTCAGCTAGAATAAAACACTGTACTAAGAAAAAATGTTATAAAATTTGTTCAGAAATCATCTCATACATCTAATACATTACGGTGTTGTTCTGGTTACTAAGAAATCTCTTTGAATGTTAAATTGTCTTTTCTGGAAAGAAGCATATTGACTGATCGGTTTGACACAAAATTTCAGATGTATGCACCAGCAGCCTTAAGGAACATTCAAACAGGTGTTTATAGCTTGTGTGTTGGTTTTGTTCCCACAGTGTCCAGTGCTGAGAAATCTCTGATTGTAAAGAAGAGTGAATCTGTTCAACTGGACATCCAAGAGGACGTGAAGACTGGGTTTTCTACTGGAACCCTCTACTGGAAATTTAACACATCAAAGAACATAGTGAGCTATTACCTTCAATTCAAGCATCTGGATGTAGCAGGTCCTTATAAGAACAGAGTAAAGTTTAATGATGAAACTTTCACTCTGACACTGGACAACCTGCAGAAGACTGACAGTGGATTCTATACAGCAAAATGGGCTGGTGAAAGTGACAGCGAGGTTGCTCAGTACTGGATATCTGTTCACGGTAAGCGTATGAGAAAGGTCAAAAGTGAAATCCCTGCCATGTTTACAATATTGCTGCCAATGTTTTGTTGCAGTATCAGAAACAATCAGATACTGTCCCAGCATATTTTTTTACGGTATCATAGGCTAAGTTCACCCAAGTCAGTTTGTGGAAACAACGGCAAGAGAAATTATTTAGGTTATAAATGACAACACAGACACCTCATGGGGACACAGGCTAAGAAAGGAGAAACTGTCCTCCGTTGTCTTGCATCTGGTAGTTTGAGAAAGGGTTTGAGAAAATTTGCCTTTTTTCTAGAACAAGAAGACAGATGAGAGGGAATCGGAAGGTTTTGAATAAGAAATTAAATTCTCTGTGTTTAAGAGATAATACTGTATGTCTCCAGAACTCAGGGACTAGTGCTCCTAGAGTGGAAAAATAGATAGTAGACAAAGCAGGGCTGAGGAAATGTGAGGGAGAGTTGTCTATCAAAAAGAAATATATGGAAATGTGTGGAACAAGGTGTCTGAGGGGTAACGAGGAGGAAGCATACACAGACAAAGCATTATAAAGTGCATGAGGACAGGGTGGCAGACAGAATGGTCATCAGGTAAAATCATATTAACATCACGATTATATACGCTTATGGATGTGATGTATGGTGTGGAAATGAACTGGAACCCACTGATTAATAAATTTCCAACCTATGTCAGTATAATTTTCCAAACGATGTAATATGTAAACAAAATTAAATTATTTTGTAACAAAATAACAACAAAATAATAACAAAATTATTTTGTTATTATTATAACAAAATCCAATGTGATGTGTGCATTCATAATATCATCTGGCAGAGAGAGATGACTTTCAGCAAATTTAATATATTTAAACTGAAATAAGCAAGAAAGAAAAAAAACCTCAAAGAGTCATACACTGCCAGTCATCTTTCTCTGGACTTAACGCCTTATTTAAAAATGTTCCAGTAATGCTCAAGCATTCTACCCCATCCTAAGAAAATCCCCTCTTAGCCTAACTCCTATAACACTTATGCCTCAAAATTGGATACTGAATGAATATTAATAAGGCAATAACATCTTACGATCATATGTTAACATATTTTCTAGTCAGGAAAACATTCACAACAAAAGTAATGGCCAGAGTTTGATGTTGATTCTTCACTGGCCTCAGATTCGCCACTCTGCCAGCTTGGCTAAACCAGCCGATTGTTGTCTTGAGACAAATGTGTTTTGCTGTGCCCTCATGCATGGGTATATCAGCTAGGCTTACATACAGTCCAAAACATTGTAGTTTATTAGAGCTGCACAATTTGACCAAAACATCATATCAGGACTATTGTGACACATGTTACTATTGTGATTGGATCTGTGATATGATGGTTGTTATCCAGGCTAACAAACATAAATACATAAAATCACACTGAAAGAGGATATCTTGAAATATTTATGTCAGCTGAACAAAAAAAATGTACATGACTAAACTAAATTACAGAACAGTACTAAGTGTATATAACTTTTTGTGGGAAAATCAAAAAGATTTTATCCAATGGCATCATGTTTGTGAAGGTGTTAGCAATTGTTGTTTGGTTCAGACTGACTTTCATCAGAGTCTATTTTAGTCAAATGTGCCTTTTTTGCCATAGATTTATCCAGAGGCGCTCGGTGTTGTCTTACATGTACAATGAAGTGTTCTGGTACAGGACCATAATGGTCAAAGCAGAGGCAAAGAAAGAAATCCATTTGTGTGTGATCCCACATGTGGGATGTTATCCTTACCTCCCTCACTGAGGGTGCTGCAGTCTGAGAGTGGATCATGGGTTTTATGACAATTCAAATTACAAATATATTATGTACACAGAATTAAACAGAGCTGGTTAAATCTACATTGAAAATAAGATGTTGGAAAGAAAATGCTCCAGTAATATGAAAATGATCTGACCACTTTCTTTCTTTTGAAATATGTGGCCCAAAAACAAAAAAAACGCTGTAATCCTCAGACACAGCACATCTGTCACAAAACCGAAACTGCAGCAGGATGCAAGTGCGCAATACAGGAGTTTATTCACAAAAAAGGCAGATGAAAACACAGGATCTCGAGAATACAACAAGGTCTGTCTCACAAAGTTAGTTCAAACAGGGTTCGTCTCACAAAGGTATAAAGCAAAGGTCCGTGGTGCAAAACCAAGTGTAGACTTCGCAACGAAGGAGCCCTATGGAACTCAGCAATAAGATTGGGATCCAATATGTCTGAGCAGGAAACCCAGCTACGCTCCTCAGGACCATACCCCTCCCAGTCCACCAGGTACTGCATGCGGCCCCGACACCACCTGGAGTCCAAGAGTGTGCGCACCGTGTAGGCTGGTGCGCCATCGATCTCCAGTGCGGGAGGTGGAGTGTCTGGGGGGACCACATCAGCCAAGGGACCAGGAAACACTGGCCTGAGGAGAGAAACATGAAGAGGGTGAGACCTTGTAACCGGATGGTAATTGTATGGTGTAAGTGACCGGGTTGACCCTCCAGAGGACCTTGAAGGGCCCCTGAGGACTGAGTTTACAGCAAGGCAGGTGGAGTTTTAGGTCCTGAGTGGAGAGCCAGACTCTGTCTCCAGGGTGGTATTCAGGTAGGTCCCAGCGGTGACGATCAGCCTGGATCTTTTGCCGGCGGACGGCTCTACGAAGATAGACATGGGCCATCTCCCAGACCCTTTCCGCCCGCCGAAACCAATCATCCACTGCCAGGGCCTCCGTCTGACACGGATTCCAGGGACACAGGGTAGGGTGATATCCAAGGACACATTGGAAAGCAGTCAGGCCGGTGGAGCAATGACGCAAGGAGTTCTGGGCATATTCTGCCCAGGGCAAAACTGTGACCAATCATGTTGTCTACGGTGGCAGTAGCTACGAAGGAACCTCCCCAGGTCCTGGATGGTCTGCTCTGCCTGGCCGTTGGACTCCGGGCGGTAACCGGAAGTGAGGCTTACCGTGACTCCCAGTCTCTCCATGAAGGCTTTCCAAACCCGTGAGGTGAACTGAGAGCCACGGTCAGAGAGCATGTCCTCCAGAAGGCCATAGCAACGGAAGATGTGGTGGAAGAGGGCATCCGCAACCTGGAAAGCAGAGGGAAGAGAGGCAAAGGGAATCAGACAACAGGTCTTAGAGAATCGGTCTACCACTACCAAGACCGTGGTGTTTCCATCTGACAGGGGGAGGTCCGTGATGAAATCCAGGGCTATGTGAGACCATCGTCTCTGTGGGATGGGTAGCAGCAGTAGCTTTCCTGTGGGTACCTCCCGCAGGGACTTGGTAGTGGCGCAAAAGCCAAAGTGGGCCACCAATATCTTGTGGACAGGAGGTGAATGGAGCGGGTTATTCCAGGGTGTCCTGAAGATGGAGAGGAGTGTGCCCAAGTGATTAGTCTTTCTCTGAGAGTAGTGGGGACGTAGGTCTTACCCACGGGTTGGTTTGCTGGCGCAGGTTCCTTTCGGAGCTCCCTCCGGATGTCCTTATCGAGGTTCCACTGGACTGGAGCAACGATCAGTGAAGGGGTGATGGTTTTTTCTTCTGAGGGGGCTCAACAGGTGACGTGGATACGAGATAGGGCATCACCTTTGCCATTTTTGGACCCTGGACGGAAGGTAATGGTGAAATTGAAGCATGGCCAAAACAGGTCCACAGTGGCCAAACAGGTCCACAGACGACGCAATAGCACTCGCACTGCACACCACCCTCTCACATCTGGATCAGAAAAACACCTATGTGCGAATGCTGTTCATTGACTACAGCTCCGCCTTCAACACTGTTGTGCCGTCCAGACTCGCCATGAAGCTCCAAGACCTGCGCATCAGCCCCTCCCTGTGCAGCTGGATCTTGGACTTCCTGACAGGCAGACCCCAGGCAGCATCACCTCCTCCACATTAACACTCAGCACTGGTGCCCCCCAAGGATGTGTGCTCAGCCCCCTGCTGTTCTCCCTGTTCACCCACGACTGCACGGCCTCACAAAGCTCCAACACGGTCATCAAGTTCGCCGATGACACCACCATCATCGGCTGCATCACTGACGGTGATGAGTCTGCGTACAGAGCTGAGGTGAGAGCCCTGACATCGTGGTGTCAGGACAACAACCTCCTGCTCAATGTCAGCAAGACCAAGGAGCTGATCGTGGACTACAGGAGACTGCAGGGAGAGGGACACACCTCCATCCACATTGGGGGTACAGCAGTGGAGAGGGTCAGCAACTTCAGATTCCTGGGGATTAACATCAGCGAGGATCTAAGGTGGCCACACCACACAGGAGTGGTCGTGAAAGCAGCAAGACAGCGGCTCTTCTTCCTCCGACGACTGAGAAGGTTCGGGATGGACCCCAGGATACTCACCAACTTCTACAGGTGCACCATTGAGAGTATCCTGATTGGCCGCATCACGGCCTGGTATGGCAGCTGAACTGCTCACGACCGCAAAGCTCTGCAGAGGGTGGTCAGATCAGTGCAGCGCATCACCAGAACTGAGCTGCCAGCCATCCAGGAGCTCTACAGCCAGCGCTGCAGGAGGAAGGCACAGCGGATCCTCGCTGACCCCAGCCATCCCAGCCACAGACTGTTCACGCTCCTGCCATCCGGCAAACGGTACAGGAGCATCCGGACCCGTACCAGCAGGTTCAGAGACAGCTATTTCCCTCAAACAGTCAGACTTCTGAACCACTGACACTACAGTTGCAGTCACCGCTTGGACCCTCAGACCCCTAGTCTGATAACAGTCTGATAACTCTACTTACATTGCACTAATGACTCATATTGCACTGTTCTCTACCCAAGCCGTTACTGTGTACATCACAACTGTCTATGCTGCTGCACATGCTGTTGCTGTTGCACATGCACTTTAAGACTGTTCCACTCAGGACTGTTCACCCACTACACACTTTATCACCTACTCCATGTCTCTTATATTTATATTCTCTACTCTGTACATTGTATTTATGCTCATGTATATATATATTCCCTTATAGTACCCCTATATTACCTTACCCTATTGTCCTTACTGTTATTTAACTGTGACATTTTGCAAGTGGAGCTGGCCCCGAGCCCAAGAATTTCATTGCTGATAATGATGTCTACATTGTTATCTAGTAAATGACAATAAACTTGAAACTTGAATGAGAAGAACAGGGCCCACCTGGCTTGACGGGGCTTTGCCGCTCGGATGTACTCCAGGTTGTGGTGGTCGGTTAGGACAAGGAATGGCTCCTGAGACCCCTCCAGCCAGTGTCTCCACTCCTCGAGTACCAATTTCACTGCCAGGAGCTCACAGTTGGCCACGTCAGTTTCTCTCAGCCAGGGACAGCTTCCTGGAGAAAAGGGCACAATGAAATAGTTGACAGCTCACCATGTCGTTGGGACAGAATTGCCCCCACACCAGCGTCAGAAGCATTCACCTCCAAGATGAATTGTTTGAGGGTCAGGCATTTTCAGAATCGGAGCAGAGGTGAAACGATCCTTAAGCTGGCAGAAGGCAGCCCTGGCTGCATTTCCCAAGTGGAGCCGTCTGGGCTGCCCCTTGAGAGCCATGAGGAGGGCGGCCATCAAGCTGAATCCCTGGATGAAGCGGTGGTAGAAACTGGCAAACCCCAGGAAGCGCAGGAGCTCCTTCACAATGCTGGGTTCTGGCCCTTCTGTCTCGGTGCTGATCCTCCTCTCCTCCATCCTCACTCCCTCAGGTCCAATCCCGAAGCCTAGGAAGGAGATGGTGGACTGAAGGAACAAGCACTTCTCTGCCTTCACGTAGAGCTGGTGTTGTAGAAGCCGGGACAGGACCATGCGCAAATGCATGACGTGCTCCGGGAGCGTGGCAGAGTGCATAAGTATGCTGTCGATGTAAGCAATGACAAACCGTCCCAGCATATCCCACAGCACGTCATTTACCATAGCCTGGAAGACAGAGGGTACGTTAGCAAGACCAAATGGCATCACCTGATATTCGTAGTGGCCGGAGGTTGTGCTCAAAGCGATCTTCCACTCGTCCCCTTCCCGGATTAGGTAGCAGGCGCTGCGGAGGTCCAATTTGGTGAAGAACTGGGACCCCCGGAGTTGCTCTATTGCTGAAGGGACCAGGGGGAGTGCGTACCGGTACTTCACCGTGATGGCATTTAACCCCCGATAATCAATGCAGGGGCGCAGACCCCCATCCTTATTCTCCACGAAGAAAAACCCTGCCGAGGCTGGAGAGATAGAGGGGCGGATGTAACCTTGCTGCAGAGCCTCGCTGATATTCCTCCATGGCTCAGGTTTCCTTCAGGGAGAGGGGGTACACTCGACTGCAAAGAGGTGAAGTACCGGGGAGGAGGTTGATGGCGCAGTCCCAAGGACGATGAGGAGGGAGACAGGTGGCGTGATCTTTACTGAAGGCTTCTGCCAGGTCGTGATATTGGCTGGGGATCTCAGGAGGAGTTGAGACTGGAGGGCTTTTGACAGATGTGGCTGCACAGACTAGCTGTAGACACCGATGCTGACAGGTTGAAGACCAGGCGACAGCTTCTCTCTCTGTCCACGAAATGGCTGGGTTGTGCTTCTGGAGCCAAGTTAGACCAAGGATGAGTGGGTGAATGGAGCCAGACAGCACCAGAAATGTGAGGACCTCATGATAGATGGCCCCCACAGTGAGACAGAGAGCTGGTGGAGTGAGTGATTGACCTGCTCCCTACAGGGCGGCCATCCAAGGCGTGGACTAAGACCGGAGTTGGGAGGCGACGGAGGGTAAGTTGAAGGGCCCGAGCCAAGGCACAACTGATGAAGTTGCCGGCCGCCCCCGAATCTAGCAGGGCTGTAATAGAGGAGGAGAAATCACCGGAGCGAACTGCGAGCGCTCACCTCACTGTAGGAGGTCTTTTCCGTGGGCAGCATGCCTCTGATGGACCTAGGAGACCAAGCAGGTCTCACCGGGCAGCCCGCCAGCTGGTGACCCTCCTCTCCACAGTAGAGGCATAATCCCTGCTCGATGCGGTGGCAACGTTCAGTGTTGGTGAGGTGGGTGTGACCAATCTGCATTGGCTCGGGCTCAGGGTCTGAGTGGGACTGGAGTGGCAATCTGGGGGGCCTGGCTAGTCGAACGGCTTTCGCACAGCAAACGGTCAAAACGGCTAGACAGAGCAATGAGGGAGTCCAGCCTCATGTTCTCACCATGGCAGACCAGCTCCATTTGGATATCATCTGAGTCCTCGCCGGTAGATGAACAGAGAGCTGGCTCATTCCAGCCACTGGCAGCAGCAGCAGTCCAAAAGGCTAGCGTGCAGTCTGGGGCAGAGCAGGTGCCCTGGGTGAGTTGGAGCAGCCTCTCGCCTACCTCTCACCCCTCTGCTAGGTGATCAAACACTGCATGAAAAAGATTCTCAAAACGTTCATATGTAGCAACTTCCTCTTCTTTCCCAGACAGCGGTCGCCCACTGCAGGGCCCTTTCTGCCAGTCGCGAGATGATGGTAGAGATCTGAAAGGGAAGGATGGTGAGCAAAGTATAATTGACATTGTAAGACGAAACCGTGACAATCAGCAGGGGCGCCTTCATAGCGTTCAGGAAGTTTGATCAGTGAATCAAACAGACGGTAAGGTTCGGCTGACGGAGCAATTTACAATTTAATTATTTGGCAGACGCTTTTTACCAAAGCGACTTACAATCAGTGCATCAGTCAGAGTCAGATTTCTAATACCTTGTGAGCAGAGATCACAATAAGACCGAGCGTACAATTGCCCCTTCGTATTGCGCCCCTGGAATACTTTGACAAGCGCAGATACAAGACAAAGGTGTTTTTTTTTTTTTTTTTATAGGAAAGGGAGGTTAGGCATTGGGGGACAGGTGGGTTCTAAAGAGGTGGGTTTTCAGTTTCCTGCGGAAGATGGTAAGAGATTCCGCAGTCTTGACTGCATGGGGGAGGTCATTCCACCACCTCGGGGCAATGGCGGAGAAGAGGCGTGGTCGGGAGGAGCGGCTGCCGGGTTCCCGAAGTGAGGGGACCGTCAGTTGTCCAGACGTCATAGAGCGGAGGGTCCTAGTTGGGGTGTATGGAGTTATAAGAGCATGAAGGTATGATGGGGCAGAGCCTCTAGTGGCCTGGTAGGCCAGCACCAGTGTCTTGAACTGGATGCGGGCTGCTACCGGAAGCCAGTGGAGTGCAGTAAGCAGTGGAGTGACATGAGAGTGTTTAGGGAGGTTGAATATCAGGCGTGCAGCGGCGTTCTGCACGAGCTGGAGCGGCCTGATGGCGCAGGCCGGCAAGCCAGCCAGTAGCACGTTGCAGTAGTCCAGGCGGGAGATAACAAGCGCCTGGACCAGGAGCTGGGTCGCCTGTTGTGTTAGGAATGGGCAGATTCTCCTTATGTTGTAGCAGATGGGGGAACCGGGATGGGAGGTGGACGCAGAACAATCGTGAGTTGCTCCATGTGGTGGACAACTTCAACCATGGCGGCTTGGAGTTGGACAAGCTCACACTGCTGATCTGCAACTGCTTCAGCCAGGGCTGGCACCAGCGAGGACTCCCCATGATGGTCTGGACTCTCCTCCATGGGCAGGGGAATGTCTACTGTGTCCATGGTGTGGTGAAGTCTTCTGTCACAAAACCGAAACTGCAGCAGGACGCAAGTGCGCAATACAGGAGTTTATTCACACAAATGGCAGATGAAAACTCAGTATCTGGAGAATACAACAAGGTCTGTCTCACAAAGTTCATTCACACTGTGTTCGTCTCACAAAGGTATAAGGCAAAGGTCCATGGTGCAAAACCAAGTGTAGACTTTGCAACGAAGGTGCACAATTAAGGGGTTTAAATAAGGAGGAAAATAAATGAAATTAAAGTGCAAACAGGTGAAGGCGGTGAGTGGTGATCAGTAGACTGGCGATGCTGAACGCTGAGTGGCTGAAGCTGACAAGGGGGGAGGCGAGGTTGTTACAACAACTTAAGATTGGACTACTGTTTTCATGAGCATTTTTTCAAATATTTCTGAAATAAATGAAAGAGTAAATATGGAGAAATTAGAGAAATTTGTCTGTTTTGGGGCAAAAAGACCTATAGGATTCATTTCACAGAATTTAACTATGTAAGTGCAGACAAGGACAATCGAAAACAAGGTCAGTTACAGGGTTTACAGAGCTAAGAGTGGTCATTAACTTTGGAATGTTTTTGCAAAATCATTTCTACATAAATCAAAACGCTGTTAGAACAAAATGATGTGCTTGTAAATGTGGTTACAAACCACAGTGTTTTGAGTGTGTGTGTGTTTTTCAGATCCAGTAGAGGCTCCTGTCCTGTCCGTCATCTCTAACTGGTCTGACAGTACGTCCTGTAATATAACTGTCAGCTGTAAAGGTCATAATCTCTCACTGACCTCCAACTGTAACAGCAGCTTCTGCTCAGAGAACCAGACCTCATCTGGAGCCTTCACCCTGAAACTGTATTCCACAGACAATGTAGTCATCTGTAACCACAGTAACCCTGTCAGCTGGGAAAAACATGACTTGAAGAGGCCTTTTACATACCTCTGTCCTTTATATGAAGGTAATTTTTTTAAAGTAAAAAGTACAAAAGTAAAGTAGAACGAACATATTTTTAAATCAGACCCCTGAAGTCATAGCAGTAAAATAAGCAGCAACAGCAGCAGCAACAACAGCAAGAACAATATGTCACAGAATCACTAAATGGCAGGACGCAAGTGCGGAGTGGCAGAGTTTATTAACAAAGTTAGGGCAAAAACACAAACCAAGAACAGGCGAAAGTAGCAAAGAAAACACAGTACTGAAATAAGTAAACAAACAAAACTTCGTGTAGCAAACAAACAAGATAGAATTTGAGATCGAAACAAACAAATCAGGTTCATATCAAGGGCCACTCGGAATACACGTATAGCATGTGTAGACTTTGCAGAGAGCTATTAAACAGAGAGGTTTAAGTAAGGGAGTGAATGAGAGCACGAAAGTGAAGACAGGTGCGGGAGATGAGTGAACAGACCGGTGATTAGAAAACCAGCGACGCTGATGGCTGAATGGCTGAACAGGGCAGGAGAGGAGACGAGCTTGTTACACAACAACAGTAATAACAAAACATTAAGGGATACCATATATTAAAATGAGATTTCTATAGTCATTCCAGATAAGTATAATATACTTTTATATTAAGACAGATGTTAATAACTCAGATCTTGACTGGAAAACTTGAGCTTGTGCCTGACGAAAAAAGATGAAATTAGAAGGGTTTGTTGACACCCTGTAACTGATGATGTCTTGTACTAATGATGTTATCTGAGACTGATACTTATGACCAGAAGAAAAATTTTAGTATACATCTGATTGCTTCACTGTTTCTCCATTTTGGTGGCAATGCTCCATATAGTGCTGAGCTTTATGGGGAATAGTTTTTTTTTTGGGTGGTGGGTGGTTGAGATCTGTGAAGGACATTATACAGCATTGTGTTTTTGTGGAGCATTTGAACATATTTTGACAGTGCTTTATATATAGACAAGAGTCAGGGGAGTTGCGAAGTCTTGGGCCTGTTGTCCTCATGGCATTTGTAATGTGGCATCTGTATTGACAATAATCTCATGAAGAGAATTATGGAGGTTGGAGATCAGTTATCATTTTGACAGCTGTCTGGTGTAACCTGTGTTGGATATTTGATGCCTTGGGATGCTTAGATCTGCACCACAGAACAATCCATCATGTAATGTGCATTGTGAACTGGAAGTTAGCCTGAGGGTATTGTGACTCTTAAATTTTGTGGCGTGTGCTGTACATGAGATGAGATGTGAGCCCATTCTATCTGCTCATGCTCTAATGTGGACTGACATCATCACTCTGTATTGTGCTGTTTAAATTTGGACAGATTAGGTGAGGTAAATAATCCCAGAAATATGAGATTTGCTGCATTCCATTCAAAAGCCAAGGTCTCTGCTGGTCCTCTAGCTAAACCTATACAGAGACATCACTTTTAATATAACTGACAATACTCAAAGCATTAAATAAGACCAAATTTTCTACCTGTGCTGCTGGCAAAGATGTGTTTTGGTTTTGTAGATAGAGTATTGATTCATATAATATAGGCTAATTCTGTGATGAGTTTGATCTATACTTTTATCTGATGCAGGGGCAATTCTAGCTATTGAAAAGATCAGGGGATAAGTCCGGGACTAAGAAAACACAAGCTTTTCACCTGGGTGCATGCATCTTCCCACTTTGTGTGCACTGTGCAGCACTTGATTACTCCCTCCTCCTTCAGACACTGCAAGTCAAGTCCCACGCTGTTACACTGTCTGTCTGTTGCTTTGCTATAAACACCTTTTTCAGGACAGGGTCTAGGCTTAAAATATTTGTGGCTATACTCCAAATGATCGGACTTAATGATGCCACTGATCTATTATTAAAATGTCTTTTCAGATTGACATAGCTACAGGCTAAATAATGACCATAAAGAGGAGTGGAGTAAGGCATCCTTATCTTGTACATCAGTTTTTTTTTTTTTTGGCTTGTTTGTTTTTTTATGTGATAGCAGACATATTTATTGTTCTGTACAGGGTTTCCCTCTCAGGAAGCAAGGCCTGAAGCTCATTCTTTTTAATAAAGCCTACACTCTTCTTCTACACAGGGTTACTGTGACCACGTATCTGTAACTGTGACTGTGTGACACTCATACCTTGTACTTCACCATTTTTTTTTTGGAGGGGGGGGTTCAGGAGGGGGGCGGGGAGCCCTCACTCTTTACATTCCATTTAATGAGAAAAAACCCCACTAACGTCTCTCATTGCTCAGGTGTTTATGATAGCTCTCATAATGATCTTTGATCCTAATCAAATTTTGATGTGCAAAGAATTAATACATTAATGCATTTATAGATAGTCACATTCATTCATCTAGCAAGTTTAACTACTGTCAACATTTATCATTTCACTTTCAGGGGAAGAAAACCGTAACAGATCCATACAGAGCAATGAAACCCGTCTCATGTGGGTTTGGATTCTTGTGGGTGTCTTTGCTGCTGTATTTTGCTGTATTTTGATTTTCAAGTTTTTAAGAAGAATACAGAAACAACAGGACACAAAAGGTATTGTCATCTGAACTCACAGAGATGTTCAATAATGTGAACCCATTAAAATATACGAGTCAAAGAAATTTATTTTGGTCTACTGAAATAATTTGCATCTTATTTTTATTTACACTTAATTTTAATTTTTCCTTAATTGGATAGGTATCCAGGAAGTTGTCAACACAGAGTATGCATCAGTTGAGGTACCATTTTTGTTATCACTGATTTTTTCTTTATAAAGTCAACATTATGGAGAATGTTTTTTAATATCCCCTGATACTGAGATTCTGGTTTTTAAGCACACTTACACTCACACAACAATTTTTTAACCAATTAATTTTACTGTACCAGTTAGGACAAAGCACACAGTGCTGGGTAGCTGCTGTGTTTGCTGGGTCAGCCTTTTTTGTGTGTAATATCAAAATACCAACACCTTTTCGTAGCACAGCTTTCCAACAAAAATGAAGTAAACCTATAGATCAGAACAAAAACAATGACATATAAAAAAGGCATGCTGATACAATGCTGATTTCAAGTTTGAGGAACTGTACAGAATGTCCAGATGTAACTTCAACATTTTCAACAGATATTCTGAGTACAAGCAGTAGTCAAAACTTACAGCAAGATATTTACTTAGTATTTACAGTAAGATATTTACTTACTGTAGATATCAAAGTCTACTGTTACATTTTGTTGACCTTTCAGTGAACATAAAGCATGCTACAATGAGCTGTAGCTTATGCTGCAAAATAAGATGTTCTTGGCAGAACATAAAATACAAAAAATATCTAAGAGTGAAGGCAGTGCTGTGCTGGTCCCCCCCCCCCCCCCCCCCCCCCCCCAACTCATAATAATATACAAATACTGTAATGGAATGCTCAAAACTCGTCATTCCTTTATGATGATATGTTATAATTATATTAATTTTAATGTTTTATAGTATTTTAATCAGAAATACTGATCCAGTGTTAACTGTTGAAATGACCTAAATCTGGCAGTTTTAACCCAACATTATCTGATATGTGCTTTTTTTCTTACCATGTGTCTGTGTATTTGCAGGAGTTGAATCCCAGAACAAATAGTGTACAGAAAGACAATCCAACCACTGTCTACACCACTGTAGGAGAACTTTCACAAATCAGTGCTTCCTCGAAAACTCTGCATGATTCAGAAGATCCTAGTACTATTTATGCGCAGGTGAATAAAGATAAATTTGAATCCGCAAGAAATTAAATGCTTCCTCATTGCCCCATTACATTTCTAACTGATGGATCTACAATCGCTCACACTGAAAGAAAGATTACTGGCTGATCTTGTCACGGATGTGCTAAGGAAATGAGTCCGTTTTGTCAAGAAATTATCCAAGTCACATTAGCAGTCAATTTCAGTTAACTATCTTATAACTTCTTTCCAGTCGACCTATCTGAGGTTAGAGTAATTTGAATATATAAAATACATAAACAATCTGTTTGCCTAATCTTTTTGATGTAACATTAGTCTAAGTGTTGTAAAAGTTCTCATGATATGTAATGATAAATGAGGATCCCTGAAATTCCAAGTGGGCTTTTAACTAATTATCTATGTTTGCTGCTCATCCTGCGGCTCTCTGAATGCTGGAATCAACTTGGCCCTGTGGGAGGTAATCCCCTCCAAAATGAAAATGAAAATGAAATCGGTAAAATGAAAGTTCAAACCCTGTTTTGACACTTTTTTTTCAATACCTGTGCGCACATGTCCTGCCAAAATGAAAAAAAAAAATGAAATTAGATAATTTTCATCTTCATTTTCACAGCAAACATTTTCACGAGTCTCTTCTGACAAAAATAAAAATAACAATAAAATATCTTTTGTCATTTCATTAGTTAGACTCTTCCTTTCAAAAGATTTTGCAGTACAAATCAGACAAAACGTAAACAAAAAAACAAAGTTGATAAACCTATGGCAAAGACCCGGTATGCCATATCATTTTCGACATCAATGCATTGTATCTGACAACATGAAAAGGCGAAGGCAAACAAGCATTGCATTATCGTTTCCCACTTTGGCTTTTCGTTTACGAATTGGCTTACATGTAAATATATGTAAATAGATGTTAATAAGAAATGAGTGTTGCCAATGATGGAATTCACATGATCACAAAAGTGCTCAAAAGCCTAAAAACCATACTGAACAGCAAATCACTTTGTGAGTTTCCCCCTACGAAATTTGGCTCTGGAGGCGTGGTCGTTAAAACAGCAAGCAAGTCACCTAGCTCAAAAGTTCGAATGCTTCAATGGGGGTCTACAGTGGTCAGTTTGCCCTGACCAGAGCCGTTGAGAGAGTCTTTTCTACCGCTCTGGCCCTGACTAATGTAACATGTAAACAACAATTTAACAGCAAATGATATATATGTTTTCATGCTACATGTAGCCTTTAGCCTCCACCATAATAGCAATGCCCATTTCTAATTACCATATATCTAATGTTACATCCAAAAGATTAGGTAAACAGATTGATTATGTATTTTACATATTTAAATTACTCATTTTCATTTTCATTTTGGTAGGGATTACCTCCCGTAGTGCCCTACTTTGTAGGCATTAACTTAACAAACACGAAGTTGGCTTTCTTGCATAAGAGAGTTTCACAACATCTCTATGAAAATATTAAGGACACAGTTTTATGAGAATGTTATGGTTAAGCTGCAAGATGATTTCATATTTGATGCTGGGCCTCTCCAAAAGAGAGTAAATGGGGAAGTTTCTGCAGTCTCTGAGCATGCAGATAGTGAATCGGTTCATGACATTTAACTTATACTCTCAGTTTTGCACACAGTAAAACAGCAGCATATTGGTTTAGCAAAATAACATTTTACATCATGTAATGAAAACCCCAGATAGCTGGCTAGTTAATCAGACATCTGCTGGAACATTCAACTGTTCTTGTCATTATTGTGTTACTTATCTTGTCATTTCACTCTTTAATATTAGCGATCCAGTACTTATATTACATTGACCGGTTAACTTAAGTAGATGAGAAGTGAGAGTTAACACATCAGGTTTTATTGAGCTCATTATTTGAGGTAATATCTATACTGCAACTCAAGACTGATATTTGAATACTTCTAACACGTTTCCATTTGTAATATACAACAACTTACTTGCATGTCTAAATGTATTTAGTTTATCTATAGATAGCCAGTATAAACAGGGTTGAATTTTATGTATTCAGCAACCTGTCATTTACTACATCATTCCCCTCCTTTTTCTTTCTTTTAGTGTCAATAGATCTATGGAGAGAATACATAATAAACAAATACTTGGGATTCATTTGGACCATGCACTTTTGCGTTCATTAATATTCTAGACCAAAAATAAGTGATATACAACTTCTCCGAATTCTATAGTCACTAGTTAAATGAAAAGTAGATGATTTTTTAATAATTTCAAATTTAAAGATAAATATTGACCCCTTTCTCATTTCTATTAATCAAATGAACTTTACCTTGGCATAATATGAAAAGCGAAAAAGCAATAGGCCTAATGAAAAACGTCCTTCTTGCGAACTGGACAGGCCTTGTTGAAACAGATGTCTGTCAGTTAAGTAATAAGAAATCAAAAATAAACAATATAAAATAAAATGTCCAATATTCTAGTTTTAAACATTCTAAAACTACAATAGGCCTATGCTGGAAGCAAAATAGTCATTCCTGTTTTTCCCCGTTCTTTTATGCATATGAATCAGAAAAAAACCTGACACTTTATCCGGTATTTGATTTCACTTCACAAAACTAGAACAATGAATGAATGCAAAAGTACACTGACCTGATTATTCCCTGTTTCCATCTCTTTTCTTTCTTTCTTTCTTTCTATTATTTTTTTTGTAAAGATTATTTGTGTTCAAATTTTTTTCTCTGTACTTTTTTGCATTTTCATTTTTTTTTTGTTCTTTTGTTTTATTAAATTCTTGGGTTATTCACTGTTTCCTTAGTTTGTTTCTGTGTGTGTGTCCTCCTGGTCAAAATGTTTCAATAAATCTTTTTTTAATTAATTTGTCATCCTCCAATATGCATTTCTACATAGTTCCATTAATCTTGACATTATGCTGCCATTTGTGAGACCTAATGCAACGTTTTTGTACATTTATTTTATCTGCTAATTAGCTATGTCAGATCACAGAATATGTAGCAAGTTTACTATTCGTTGTTAGTTTTGTCATTCATTGTAGATGTCTGTCTCCTAGACCAGGGGTAAGCACCCTTTACTATCTAAAGAGCAATTTTAGCCAGAAAGAAATAAAATATCTGTCTGGTGCTGCAGAAAATATTTCAGCCCTTTAAATGGAGATACCACAGCCTGTTAGTCTAAATGAGCCATCAACATGACTAACAGGTCTAAATGAGCATTCATTCATATATTTTACCATGTCTTTCAACATTATATTTTTTCTTGTTTGCTAACTTCAGATCAAACATCCCAGTAAGCCAGCAGCAGTGGAGGTCAAAGCAAATTAATCTGTCCACACACTATTAAATTCTCTGTTTTCCTCCAGGACCTTTATTTTTTTCATTTTGAATCCATAGCTAGCTTAGGAAAATATCCACTCAAGCCTCCGTAACTGAGTTCAGCAAAGATGCTCCAGGCATATGAAGTACATTTTAGTTAACAAAGTGTTAAAACTTTTTCGTTTTTAATTCTGTGTATAGTCTACATATTTTTGCAATTGGATAATGTAAGGGTGACTTTAGGCCTACAATGATGATAGCAAAATGTAAAAAAAAAGGAAAAAAAAAAGTCATTCATTTCCTAGCTAGGCAGCCACTAGAGAGAGGCTAAAGAGCCACATGCGGCCCAGGGGCTGTGGCCTGCTTACCCCTGTCCTAGACTCAGCTATATTTTTTAATTTTTTATTGGTAGGGGATTTTCTTATTAAGGTTTGTGGACAAGGCCAGAGCATATTCTGTGGTTTTATGAATCAAGACATGACTCTGCTTACCAGCTTTCCTTTCTGCAAAACATGTGGTTGCACCACTGTAATATTTCTGTTGGGGGTTCAGCTGAATGGCAGTACCACTGGAGTAGCCAGAGTTCTGTACACTGTTTTAGACTCTGGATGGTTTCCTGGCCTATTGTATATGAAAGAACAAAACAAACATGGTCATTGAGAAGTTTAAGCACGAATGGGAAACAGCAAGAATGGAGAACAGAACAAGAGCCTACTTTGGAAGTGTGAGTATAACAGCAATCCTAATACGGGGACACCAAAAGATGTAGGTGCAACAGGATTATCAAATCAGTCTCACATAAATCATTCTCAAAGTTATTAACCATTAATTTTGGTATTTAATACTTCATAATTAAAACACTAAATTAATAGAACAATCTAGTTGTAACACTGTGCTACAGTCTACTAATGTATTGCACTACACTACTAAATCTATTACACTCATGAACAACCAGGTTGATGAAGGCTATTGGGATTACTTTGATGGCAGAGGTTGGCAATCAGTGAATATTGCAAGAGAAACAGACAGGACAACAGTTTATTCCAAAGATACTATTTATTAACATAATCAACACTACTTGGCAAACAAATACTGATATAGTACAATCAATAGTCAGCAGCAAATAGAATGATCAAGGCACAGATGGTAGCATGATGATAATGAGGTTATGTACAAGTGTAAGTGTCAGTGTAAGGTTGAATGAGTGTAAGATGCACAGATGCACACAGGTGAGCGGTATGTGTGGAATGTGAATGTAGTGCGCGTCTGTGCTAGGCACCACCGAGACTGGGGATGGGCAACAAGAAGCACGTGAGAGGGAGAGAAACAAGGGATCTCTAACTTGAGGGCTAGTCCCAGCTAGGCCTTTAAGTCCACAAATTCTAACCAACCCCTAACTAGCACTGTAATCTCAATGCGGAGGTGTGTAATCAGACAAAGGGAGTTAGAGAGAGGGAAAGAACGAACCCTGGGCAGTGGCTGCTTCACCAGTTCCACCCAGTTGAAACCAATAGGATGTAACTGATATTGTCTGCTATTTATTTCAACTGGAAACAATTGGTCTCAACTGGTCTAACAAACCTAATACCAGCACTTGGTGAGAAAGTGCTGTAAACTGAGAATGCACTCAAAAATAATGAAATACAATGAAATGAATTCATTAATTAACAACGTACAAAGTGCACTAAAAAGAATACATTGTTTTTTGAATATGTCAAGTCATTTGTAAAACGTTTTAACCGTTAGTGTTTCTTTTAAAAATAGGTGTTTTTAAATTGAACACGAATTCATATTCAATTTAGAAACACTAATTTTTAAAGTTATATATTGCTTAAAGAAGTTTTCTGACTTTCTATTGGTCAGTTTTTATTAATTATATTTTGCCAGCTGTAAACTGACCAAAGAAGTGCACATGCTGTTTATTTGGACATGATCACTACTTACTGAAACAATTATATTACATCAGAACAAGCATTTTGATTACTTGATCAGCTTGTCCTCCGTCTTGACTGAAGAGATACCTAGGAAAGGGGCGTGGCTTCTAGCCCCTCTTGAGTAATCTGATTGGTGTATTCAAAAATCCTTGCTGTAACGTCGCAGGAAGGCAAGCAATCGTTAAGTGAGTACATAGTTACGGATTTTATATAATGCAGCCGAAGACTGAGAACTCGCTACAACAGCAGAGAACAAGAGGACCCCCTCCCCAAAACAAGGACAGAAACAGCATCACCCACCAAAGAGGTCACCACCACTAAGAATGACAAAGGCAGTGCTGGATTGGAGGTCACCGCCATTAAGAACGACAAAGTATGATTTTAAAAGGGGAATTCTGTATTTTACTTATAACCATTACCAGCGAATGTTGTATGCCTGTGTTACGTGCGGCGCACTGTGCGTTTTGTTTGTGTGCGTCTTTTTTCGTGTGTGTCTCTCTCTCCCTCTCCCTCTCGCTCTCTCTCTCTCCACAGGTACCCAGTGGTGGCAGGCTGGCAATACCATCTGGCCTGATGTTGTGCTCCGCCCCTCTCTCGCCCGTTCGACCAACCAGGGAGGGAGTGCCCCTCGTGCTGTAGCCAACCAGACGTGGAGCGCCAACATTTAAACACCACTGGATGTGCTATGTGGGTAGATTTCGATCTCGTTGTTGCCGTTTGCCTTTCGTGTATTTTTGCTATTGTTACAAACTTGCCATTCTGTGTTTGACTCTGCATTCTCGTTAACTGACTTTGTTTGGGGATTGCGCTCTGGATTTGATGTTTTGGTTATCGCGGGGAGACGGACAGGTAAGAAAGGGGATCCCCGCGATAGTGTTAACTTTGTCTAGGGATAGGTTAGAGGCGGGTGCCACTTTTGTATTTCGGTTTCTAGTTAGTGTAGTCAGGTTTCCTTTGGCTCTGCCACCTTTTTGTGTTGTAGCTCAGTGTGTGTTTTCCGGTGTAGCTCAGGGTGGTTTTTGTTATACTAGTTTCTTCTCTTTGGCACCGTCTACGTCCTCTCCCACCTTCGTGTGTGTTTGTAAATACTTTGTAAATATCACTTTTGTAAATATTCTAAATATATCGTGCACTCTTTTTCATATCAATTCCCCGTGTCCGCGTTTTTCCTCCCTCATCACATCGTCACAAAACCAGCACAGGTGGTGGGTCCTTATGCTACGTCCCCCTACATACCCCTAGACACCACACTCCACCGGGGACGTAACAGCCTGGTTAACCATGTTTAGGCCTATTAAGCAGCTTAGAATTTGACACTGCCGTTTAGAAATGTCCATCCTCCAATGTACTGCATAGCCTATTAAATCAGTCAAACAAAACATTTCCTGAGGCACTGCATTGCCACTTAAAAATAATTTTATATTCGTATTTTTATGCTTCTACATTTTCTTTATGTTTAAATTTTGTAGTTATATTTTAATTCCTTCTACGTAGCTTGGTACTGCACTCTGAATCTTTTTGTACATTTATGATGACAATAAAGGTATTCCCTATACATTAACATGTTGCCTGTATTTCAGTATTCTCTGTTAAATTGTTATTATCAAGGTGCATATATAGATTACAGTATACAAAGATGTGTGTGTGTTCTGGGCCTGTGTGGACGTGATGGAAGTAAACTGTTACAACATAAATTAAATGCAGTGATGTATTTGCTATAATTTCAGGTTCCACTAATTGAAATTAGTTTAATCCATTTAAATACCAAGTGTAACATTTCACACACTATTGTGAACTCAGTTACCCACTTGTCTCCAGCTAAAACCAATACAGACCGTTTGAGATCAGTTCAACCAATACAGTCCATCTGAGACCAGTTCAACCAATACGGACCATTTGAGACCAGCAGTTTCTACCAGTTGTTTTTCAACTGGAACCAGACCAATATGTTCCAGTAGAAATTTCTATTGGTTTTTAAATGGTTTTCTACTGGATATCTACTGGGCATTCCAGAAGAAACCAGTTATGAAACCAGTTGAATGTGTTTCAGTTTACCTATAAAAACCAATAGGAACCAGTTAAAATTGCTATTGGTTTTTAAATGGTTTCGCCTTTTCTTCCGTCAAATACTGTGTGTGTTACAGTATAGTTAATCGGTTGAAGTTTAAGTCACAACTGTGAGAGAAAGTACATTAAAACTTTGGCTAGAAATTCGGTACAAGTATCCTGCTTCGCTGTTTCTTTGTTCTTTTCTTCTGCAGAGAGATGGTGTCTCTTTAAGCAGGTAGGGCCCCTTCCAGAGAGGGAATCCATAGCCAGAGAGAACAGTGTCTCTAAATGCAGATAGGATCACCCGCTGGAGCATACTAGGGGAAACCGTAGCTAAAGAGAAAGAATGTGGATTTTTCCGTGGTTTTACTGCGAAATTGTGTCATCAGTGTATCTGTCATGTGGTTTCACTGTTCTATCCAATACCATTACAGTGAAAGCTGAGAAGATGGGTCCAGATTACCCGTGAGGTCAAGCAGTGAATTATGGGTAGTATGGGCTACAGCCCTGGCAACCCCTACAGAAGAAAGGGACAAAACTCATTGTTAGCATCCTTGTCACACATGCATGAGAATGAGAGAAACGTCAGAAGATGTTAAAGTTTTCCTTTGCATATCCTCATTGCTTTAAAATGGGCTCAGTTATTTTGTGAGTGTCCTCTGAATAGAGATAATGTGTTATTCTATGGAGTGGTGCTCAAGGAAAAGAGTGGCAATTAAATTACTCTTCTCAATACATAAGTCAATACTCAATATTGTTTGTCTTCAGCTATGTTTATAGGTTTCAAAGGTGAGAAAGGCTGTGTCATAGAAAAACTGAGAGGGGAGGCAGACACAAATAGCCTGCCAGAATGTTTCTTTTTGGCATGAGCGCTGACTTCAGTGGTGGAGTTCAGAGCAGGATTCCAGAAGCAGGTGGCAGGATGTACTATTTGACCTCTGGCTGAATCCAGGTCATGTTGCATCATATCGAGATGCCTCCAGGGATGATCATCTGTAACACTGAACAGTGTTCAAAAGTTTTGGCATCAGACCCGATATTGAAAGGCTATTATCTATAGTTTTTGGACAATATGTTGCACACTTCATGGTGGAGACTGGATTTTGGAAGTCAACTTGAGAATAATTTCAGGGCATTCTCGTGCACTGTTACCACTGTGGAGTAGAACTGTCTCTGCACTGACGAGTGGACTTGTAACTTTTCTTATGACATTCATCCTTATACCATCATCCACCATTATCACAACTTCCTCCTCATTACAAATGGACACTGTGCTGTTCTTACTAAAGGCTGTGCGTGTAGTCGATACTGAACTACAGCACCGAGTGAACTCAGTTTGAGTAAACCCATTTTTTATATAATTTATTTTAATTATTTAATGGGGAAAAGTCAATATCTTGCAACAGTAATCTATTTCAGTTTGTATCGTGTCCTGTTTGCATTCTGTTCCACTTTGCTTCCTCATTGTGCTATCTCTCTCTCTGCATATGTGTAAGGTTTATATTTTTTGTCTGACACAACAACAATATTTTCACTACATTCTTTGAGCATTTTTCAAGGGTTTCCGAGCGACAGGGATCTCTGAATTACAAATCAAATAACAAACGAGCCATACACATTTTATGAGCATCACGTGGGGGGAAACATTGACTTCCTTTCTACAAGCACGATGGCGATGCTCGGGCTGCTCCTGTCTGCTCTTTGTTTTATGATCAACAACTCAGGTACAGAGTCTAAATATCTACAACTCTGATTTTAATGTGTTCTGGCAATCCTAAAAAAAAAAAAAAGTGTTCTTGTACAAAGTAGTGGTCTTGTAGTGGTGCCTTTAGATGTAGCCTTATTTCGACACAAATGGCATGAGAGTTAGCCTCTTTCTGACACTCTGCATTCACACCAAAAAACCCCCCCCAAAAAACCAAATTAAATAAACGAACGAATTAATTAAACGCGTGGAGTTCATGTATTTAGGAACAATGCATTTTGGGTGATGTGACTGGTCTCATGCTTAAATATGTTTGGGGATTTGGAGAACAAAAGAAACAATTTTTTTCAAATATGTCTTGCAGCATTTGCTGCGAAGATTTCTTGCTCATGGCAAATAAACGAAGTAAAGAATTTATTTATCATTCTCAATATATGTCAGTAAGGTAAAAATGTGAATGTCTGTTAAAGATATATCTGCGTTCAAGTTATTTTCTTAAACATGTTACTTAGTAAGCTAAACCTCAGTCTAATGATTAGTAAATCATTATTATATATATCTGCTATAGAGCAATTCAGAATTAAGTCAAAAAGTCTGATAGTCAAAGGTAATATTTAAAACATATTAATGAAATTGTGCTGTTTTTACCTGTAAATGAATGTGCCTTGGGTGCAGGCATAAGTGGAAAATCAGTAGAGGTTTGAATTTATTGAGGTTGAAGGTACCAAGAGAACAAAACTCTTTATTCTTCTCCTATTATAAACAGTTTAGGTGATAATTAGCTATTTGAAGATTTTAGTACTCTGTATTAGTTTTGTAATACAGAGCAAAAGCATTCGTAAGTTTGTAATACAGATAGAAATTACAGGAATCCTTGATGGAACAGCTGTAGATGGTTTGAATGTGAAGTCACACAACAATCCAAGGACCATTAAGGTACCTTTTTCTTATGTAAAATTAGGGTTTTTTTCTGCCCTATCCAATTCATTACTTTTGGCTATCTGTTGGGTCATGTTAATGCTATGTAATTCCACAAGATTAAATAGTATTTAAATTCTATTACATTTACTCAGGAAAATTAGTCAGCTTTCATGAAACTATTGCTTGAAAAGGCCTATTTGTAATTTGAAGAGCAAAAACTGAGTGACAGTTTTTCGCACACAGTGCTCATGGTTATAAATGTGTTGCTCACTGCTGCAGAAGACAATTTTTGGAACTTCATGGGTGAGAAAGTGCATGTGTGAGATGTGAGTTCAGGAAGTCACAGTTCAGCTTGTCATTTCCTCATTGCAGAACTTGAGACCAGAGAGATCATCAGTTCTTTCACATTCCCACAGTTCAATGTCAACCAGTGAAACTGCAGGATTTACCAAATGCAATGGTGGCTATGATTGCACTTTCAAATTTTGATTTTTTTTAATTGCACATAAAACATAGTCTGCAAAAGAAATTTCAAAATTAAAAAGAAGAACAAAAAAAGAAAAAAATGGAATGCCACATTTTCTAATTATATATTTATAACCCAATTCTGAGATATAAGACTGCAAGTTTTGGTGCAGGAGATTATAGATAGCAGATACCAAGAATAAAAATATGACTATATACATTTCTGTCTCAAGACACTATTTCTCTTGCTATTCTCTTTTGTGGAAATCTTATACAAAACCTAGATAAAATAACAACCCCTTTTGGAGAAAAGCTTTTAATTACATGAAGCTTTTAATTTTATGAAGGGTAAAGATGACAGTGAAGTGCCAGCACCTTTTGTTTGGTTTCAGTGAAAGCATCTTGCTAATGGATGTGGGCAGTGGATACAATTTAATTGTGTATCCTAATTCAAAACCTGTTAGAAACAAAAGGTTTATTAATACTTAGGGTTTAAGGGATCTCTGAACAACTTTAAATAACTCACAGCTGCTAACAAGCTTAAGTGGACCACAAATCCTTTGTAATGATAACAGAACTGCATGTTAACAACAGATTAGTTCTAACCTAATGATAAATATCCACATTTTGCCTCATTAAGTGTGTCCTGATTTAACTGGTTCATATAAGGTTCTGAATAAAATGCTTATTTGTTAAAGATGACCCACTGGAATTACATTTTTATGTAGGTCATTGTAAACTAAATATACCTAACAAGCTAAACATGTTTTCATGTGCTCTTCTTAAGTATGATGGCAGTGATGTGCCTGTCCAGGCTGTGGATAGAGAGCTATGGAGAAGCAGAGTCAAAAATGTAGGTGTGTCATGACTTTTGGAAGTGAAAAGGGATAAGAGACCATTATGGTCTCTGACTGGCTAAACCTTGGCTGCAAGTCACCCCCGAAGAATAAAATTAGAAGTGTACTACTGAGAGGCGGGGGGGCGGGATCACACATGCAGTTAAATGCAGGAAAGAACCACTTCATAACACTGAAGGTTTGGTAAAGGGTGTAAGGTTAGACTGAAAATATTACATTTATCATAATATGTCATATATCAGCATCACTGTTGTGTTGTGAACTTCTTGCCCACATTAAAGCAATAACAAAAAAAAAACAACAACAACATCAAAGAACAACAAAGTTCATAGAAAAAAGGCTTAAGATGTGTTTGAAGCAAAATGTCAAATTTAGTATTGGTGTTTGAGCGATTTAAAAAGCTGTATAGTTAGTTTGCCTGTACTGTCAGCATATCGAATAAAAACCCAACACATGTAGATCACTCAGAACATATTACCTTGCATTAAATGCCTAGACCTGGTGTGTTTTGTTGAGGATTCAGTTTAAAACCCAGTTACCAGCCCAACCAGATCAGCTTGTTCTCGGCTCTCATCTCATTCTTTCCCCACATGTTCCACACTGCTGATGTTAACAATGTAGTAATAATGAGACAAACAGAGCACACTGTAAAAGACTTTTTTAAGAGGATGAAGTGCACATATGCACTTTGACCTGCACGGTATTACAAAGCACCTCACACTCAGCTAGAATAAAACACTGTACTAAGAAAAAATGTTATAAAATTTGTTCAGAAATCATCTCATACATCTAATACATTACGGTGTTGTTCTGGTTACTAAGAAATCTCTTTGAATGTTAAATTGTCTTTTCTGGAAAGAAGCATATTGACTGATCGGTTTGACACAAAATTTCAGATGTATGCACCAGCAGCCTTAAGGAACATTCAAACAGGTGTTTATAGCTTGTGTGTTGGTTTTGTTCCCACAGTGTCCAGTGCTGAGAAATCTCTGATTGTAAAGAAGAGTGAATCTGTTCAACTGGACATCCAAGAGGACGTGAAGACTGGGTTTTCTACTGGAACCCTCTACTGGAAATTTAACACAACAAAGAACGTAGTGAGCTATTACCTTCAATTCAAACATCTGGATGTAGCAGGTCCTTACAAGAACAGAGTAAAGTTTAATGGTGAAACCCTCTCTCTGACACTGATGAACCTGCTGAAGACTGACAGTGGACTCTATACAGCAAAATGGGCTGGTGAAAGTGACAGCGAGGTTGCTCAGTACTGGATATCTGTTCTTGGTAAGCGTATGAGAAAGGTCAAAAGTGAAGTCCCTGCCATGTTTACAATATTGCTGCCAATGTTTTGTTTCAGTTCATCTCTACGTGCTAAGAACTTTTTTTATCAGATACTGTCCCAACACATTGTTGCAGTATCATAGGCTCACAACACCCAGTAAATTAACTAAGCAATTTTGTGGAAACAATGACAAGAGAAACTATTTGGGTTATAGGCTGTCTGGCCTCTGGTAGTTTAGAGGGCTTTGAGAAAATGTGCTTGCTTGGAACAAGAGGACAGACAAAAGAGAATCCAAAGGTTTCAAGAGATTGGTAATATTGTATTTCTCCAGAACTCAGGGGCCAGCACTCCTAGAGTGGAAAAGTAGCCAGTAGACAAAGAAGGTCTTAGCAAATGTGAGGGCTGATAAAAAAAAAAAAATATGGAAACGTGGAACAAGGTGTCTGAGGGTTAGCTCTTCTTATCTTATGAGCCCCTTTGTAAATGCATCTGTTCATTTTCAGTCTTATGCTTCAGAACTGGGTACTAAATATATATTAATAAAGTAAGAACATCTTAAGATCATTCTTAAAATACTTTATTGTTTGGAAAACATTCATTCTGAGAGTAACAACAGAATTAATGCCAGTGATGTGTGCCAGTATTTACAGTGGCTGGAATTTGATGTCGATTCTTCTCTAGCCTGAGTTTTTGTAAAAGAATTTGGTGTGTGTGTGTGTGTGTTTGTTTTTCAGATCCAGTAGAGGCTCCTGTCCTGTCCGTCATCTCTAACTGGTCTGACAGTACGTCCTGTAATATAACTGTCAGCTGTAAAGGTCATGACCTTTCACTGCCTTCCAGCTGTAACAGCAGCTTCTGCTCAGAGAACCAGACCTCATCTGGAATCTCTTCCCTGAGATTGTATTCTACAGACAGTGCAGTTGTCTGTAACCATAGTAACCCTGTCAGCTGGGCAAAACGTGACCTGGAGAGGCCTTTGACACAATTCTGTCCTTTTTATAAAGGTAATTAATATATGTACAAAAAATAAAGTATAAAGAAATTATTATGAAGGGAGACACCAATTCATCCATTATAGAGTTTGCTATGTGCAGTTCTCACAGTATTAAATATGTCCAGTGTTTTGTCTGTGCATTTGGTGTTTTTGTGGTTAGAATGTGTCATCTACAATCTTGTTTTCTGAATTTGGCTAACACTTACCTCAGTTATCCAAAAGTCAGCAAAGTTTACAAAGTACAATGGAGAATAGGCATCCTTGTTTACTACAATGTTGGGCTATGAAAAATCATTCTTGTTATAACAGAAATATTTATTGTCTTTAACAGGGAATGGACCCAGTTCAGGTAGTTATGTCTGTTCTTTTATTGTTTGGAGCATAAAGACCTTTCCTTTTTACTTCTTGAGACTCTAGACTTGTTGTAAACACCCTGGCCATATATCAGTAACTGAATGTGCGCCTGTCCTCATTTTGTCCCTGACCAATGTTTATTAGTTTGGGGTTTCCTTACTCATCAAATTCTGTGGTTTTTAAAATAAAAAAGTGTATACATTGATTACTTAGGTGTTTATGACTGACCTCATTGCATGTGATCTCCAAATATTTGATCCTAATCAAGTTGTTTCAAGCGCAGAGTTCATAAATGAAAGTATTAATGTACAGTTACAATCAGGTTTAACAATTATCATCATTTATCATTTCACTTTTAGGGCAAACAAGCGAGGGAAACAGTGCACAAATGGTTCATTCCCTTAGAAATATGATTTGGCTCCCATTGCTGTTTTTCTTGGCAACTTCGTACTAAATAAGACGTAAGACAGCAAGACTGGTGTTGCATATAACATAGTATATATATATATATATATATATATATATATATATATATATATATATATATATATATATATATATATCCATTACAATGTATATATACACTCACTGGCCACTTTAAAAGAAACACTTTGTAGGTACACCTTGTTGGTCTACAGACTATGACCAATCTGCTGCTATGCACAATTTATGCCATCTTATCGCCCCTAATCACTGGTAGGTTCTGACCACAACATCGCATTTGGCTGGACAATTGGGTGGTGGACAACTCTCTACCCAGCAGTGACACTGATGTGTATAAAACCCACAGCAATGCTACTGTGACTGATACACTCACACTAGTGTGACACCTGTTGTTATGCTACTACCACGTCAGTGTCAGTATTTAAATTACATGGTCTGGCATTCAAATAATATCTGCTCAACAGTGGTTCTGTGGTCAGAAACTGACCATTGTTGAGTGGGATACACATTGTGCATAGCATCATATCACAGTCTGTAATTGTACACCTGTTTGGTGTACCTATAAGGTAGTCACACCTCATAAAGTGGCCAGTGAATGTATACTGAAAATGTTTTGGCTCTTGGGGCTCACATTGCTATTTGTGCTTGGCTTCTGTATAACAGAATAAACAGGGATACCGTTGTATTGTTCGAGGAGTAGTTTAGTGAATCAGCTCATGTGAGACTGCGAACAGCTTTACAAATACTAAAATCTTCCAGTAAATAAACAATAAAATTCACTTTTTGAGCAAATATGGAATAAAATGATAAAAGTAGGACCAGTAGTGTAAGTATAATGTTTGGTTGATGCTTGCAACTAAATAAGATGTAACACAATACACAGCCAGACACACAGACACACACACACATATATATATATGTATATGTATACACACACACACACACACACATATATATATATATATATATATATGTGTGTGTGTGTGTGTGTGTGCGTGTGTGTGTGTATACATATACATATATATACATATATATATATACATATACATATAGCACCACCCACTGCATGCTATCTGATGCACGTCCAGCCTAAGCAGTGCTTCAGTGGGACCTAACTAGCCTTATTTCAATGCAGTGTTTACTTTTGTTGGTGTTCACCTCACAGAGGATAACATGATTACTTGGCTCATTCACCATGAGCAGTATCATGGTAAAATAAATTTACCACTTTCATTATTACATTAGTTATCATTTTATTTCATTATACTTGTGATAATGAGAGCCAAAAATAGCTAGCTTGTTAGTTATGGTATGGGTACCCAGACCTGTCCCAGAGATTGACCCTCAAACAGATATTTTGCTGCAGCCGTGATATGCTTTTCAGGCTTTAGCATTCCTTTGACACGCTTCCCCTCAGTCTGCTGCTCTGCGGTTGGATGGTTCTGGCTTAGTTCGCTACTGGCTCAGCTGTCAGTTTGGTCCTTGGCAAGATCTGAAAGAAAGTGCTGAAGCCTTTGTGCTGCAGCTGATGTTTGCTCTTTCATTCTGTTATTGTCACAGTGGAATCTGACTCTAAAAAATCCAGTTTCATGAATGTGTTGTCATTTGCTATTTTCACAGCAGAGCTGAGCCATGAATTCAATGGTTCCTGGTTAGTAAGCACTGACTAATCATAGCATTTTGGACCTGGAAGGAGAGTGTTACAGGTATGTCTGCACTGGAAAAGCTGTGAAGGAAAAATTAATCCAAACATAACCTGTGAAGACTGTTCCATGATGACCATCAGCATCAGGAGCGTTAAAATAGAACTGCAACCAAATCCTGAAGGACGGTTGATCACCAGGACTGGACTTCTTCTTTCATTACTGAACACAGGATGTGTTATTTTTAAAGTTTAGCAAAATAGCTTTTGTATCATGCAGCTCAGTTATCTAACCCAGACAGGAAGCTATGGTTATGACATCAGCCCATAGGATGAACTAGCAAATAGATGTGGTATGTTAATGATCAGTTAAGCTAACATATTATTTTTCAGTGCCTAGGGCTGATGTTTAACCAGTCAAGACAAGCAGAATGTTCAGGAATCAGCAATATGTATAATGCAGTTACAAAGACGTTTTTTTTGTTGTTATTGTTTTTGGTTTTTGCGCATTTTTCTTTTTGGCATTTTCCTGCTGCATCACAATCACCTGACCAAAGATGTTCTTATGCACTTATACTTTCAATAATTGAGTGTATTAAAATACTGGTATTTTCAGACTTTAGTAAAAAAAAAAAAATTCCCAAATGTTTGCATTCAGTAATCTGTCATGAGAGCCATCTTTTTCTTCCTTTCTGTTATTACCCTTTCTTTTAGGAGAATGTGAGGCGAAGCCAAGATTTATGGCTCGTGTGCAAAATATTATTATTTGTGTATGAACCTCAGATTTTTTTATTATTATTATTATTATTATTATTGTTAGTTGTAGTACTGGTGCTACTAGTAGTAGTAGTATTGAAGTCAACATGGATACTGTAAAAATGGGGAAAAAAAGTTATGTTGTATTCTGTGATGGTTATTCATTTCGTTTACATTTCATGCCATCACATAATTGCTTTTTAATTTATTTTGTATACATATTCAGTCATTTTTGTGCAATTTGGAATACTCTGTGTTTTCTTCTTAAATTTACTTTTTGATAGCATATTCTGACTCACAAGAGTTCTGGTTATGAAATGGATGGGGTATTCCATTACATACAGTTCTCTTTGTTTTTGAAGGGAATACATTTCAATGTAAGGAATGCCTTGGCTTGTGAGTGAATGTTTAGGCCTCCACTTCAGCTTTTCAATAAAGGACATGACGATTACTGATCATGCTGATTGAGCCTTTTTTGCACTTGCTGCATGAATCCAAAAGTTATCCATGTTGTTTTCTTTGATGTGTTTAGATTCTGAACTTAAATTTTGATGGGTCGGTAACCGTTGGTAACTTCCAGGAGTGGTTCTTCTGTGCTGAAAGGCAGGTGTGTCGGCTTCCCGCAGTTCTTCCTCATGCTGCTGTGTACGTGATACAACATGTTCATGGTTTCCATGACCACAGGACAGCTGATTGGCGTATGTTTTGTCTTTCACAAGTAGTTTCTGCTGCTGGCAATGTGGACCTGACTGAGTAATGGAGGTTTCATTTTCTGGACACAAAATGATCCACTGAAGTGCATAAGCAACAAAGATGCACATAAACAGAACTAAAAACAGAATCAATTACAGAAAACAGGGGTTGGTGATAGTATTTAGAATCATAAAGTGTATTATGACTCTATGAAAAACAAACTTCTAGAATGTGCCTGTTATGCCCAGCCTAGGCGTTACCGCGCATAACAAAAGTGACCCCCCTTTCCCTATTCCCAGTGATGACCCGTGCCAGCGAATGCAGTCCAAAAAGTGATTTATTTACAAAGGTGGTCGTGAAGAGCATCGGGGGTGAGCGCGGCCAAAACAACAACCAAAACAATGTATAATTTACAAACTAAATAAACTACTTCCCAAAAATAAATGAAAAAGAAAATACAGAATTCTTCCCTACCTCTGTAACGAAAAAACAGGAGAAAAGAAGAACGAACAAAAATGGCTTCCCACCCCCTACAACTACCCGGACTGTTCACACGAAAATTATTTACAATATATACAACGAACAACTATCAGAACCTAACACAACGAAAATTACAAACACACTAATAAAGATTTACAATCTATACAATGAATATTTCTCCGAAAAACACACACAACAAGTTAGCGAAAAGTACAATGAAAAAACATGGTCAAATTGGCCAGGAAAAGTGGGGGCAACGGCATCTGGATGTAGCATCTTTTTAAAACTGGCGCCGTCAAGCTGTGGGCCAGTCCCCGACTGCCACCTTCAAATGAACACATTAAAAGGGACAGAGACATACGGGGAAAACACACCAGACAGGGGAGGAAACAGCACCACACACAGGCAGGGGGAGAAAAACAGCAGCACACAAAACAATACACATTTATGACTCAGGGTCATAACAATGCCTTTAATATTCCTGGCCATTGAAGACCATTGTAAGATTCTGAGAACTCAACTTGTCCTTTGAAATGGAGACTTAAAAAATGACAGTAGTCTGGGATTCTCCGAGTTTTAGCCAGGAAGATCAGTTTACCAACTTTGTCCGGCTTTACAGTTCCCCTTTGGCATGTGACAATATTGTCACCTGTGCCACTAGTTCCTGGAATGCACAGGTACTTCTCAGCAATGTGGCAAAACCCGTGGAAAGTTCCCCTTATGTACTTTCCACCTTTCCAATGGATCCACTTCACTGTCTGCATTTGGTATTGAGAGGTACACCTTAAATTCTTCCTCTACTGCCGCCTTCAAAGATGGGGATGTGCAGATGGGAGCACTTAAGGAATCTGATGTTTTCAAGAGGCTAACTAGTGTTGTCTTGGGGATCTGTGATACGGAGGTGTTGGTACTTGGCTGGGTCAGTGCTGGTTGCTGTATTGACAGCTGGGACCAGCTAACAAACAGCTCTGACTAATATCTTCTCTTTCCTGTCACTAGAACTGTACTGGAATTTAAACTGGGGATCAACAGGAGAAACCAAATGCAAATGAACCAAATGTTGTGGGTTCCTAATACTTTTCGTTGAGGTTATCAAGAATGGTTGTCTTCATTGTCTTTGTGAGTTTGGTGTCATTGTCATCCAGGTTCAAAATGTTGACAAAGGTGAAGCACTGGCTTAAGGCCAGACACACTTACATAATCTTCACCTGCATCTGTGAAGTCCCTTAGTGGATGCAGAGCCTTCTTCACAGACTTAAGGACTTCAATGTCTTCAATCCTTTTTGTATGCCTTCAGTACCCAAGTTATTGCCGCTTCCTGTTCCAACACTATCAATCATCTACAGTCTGGAGCCCCATCGAGTTGGTGATTCTGTGTTCAGCCTCTGCTGAGGCAGGGTGAGCTCTATTTGTGCTTTAGTCAAATCTTTATGCTTCTTATACCTGAAAGAAAACGCACTGTACATTTTCTTGCAGAGAGAAGTAGTACAGGGACCACAAGGGTCTTTGGCACTTTTCTCTAAGAAAAGAAAAAGAATAAGGTTTAGAAAATTAATTGAATAAAAAAATCATACAGTCAACAATTCAAACTCATTCATTCATTCATTTTCTAAGCTGCTTTATCCTAATTAGGGTCATAGGGGGTGCTGGAGCCTATCCTGGTGCTCACTGGGTGAAAGGCGGGGAGACATCCTGGACAGGTCGCCAGTCCATCACATGCAAGAATGACAGTGAGCTCTTGGGGAGGAAGAATGCTCTGAAATTCCTGGATTTCAAAATGCTTCTTGGTGAGCAGATGATTACTCATGACCAAGCAGGAGTCTGCAGTGAAGATGATGATGAAGATCACACTCCTCCACGTCAAAAGTGCAAACTGCAGCCAAATGCAGCCATGAGACACTATGGGACTGTCCATCTCCCAGAAATGATAAATGATACACATGCATCCAGGTGCCGAAGGTCAAGTTGCAAGAGCAAAACATATGTGATGTGTGTCCAGTGCAAGGTCTTCTTATGTGTCTCAAAGAAGGGGAACTGTTTCCTGAAATATCATACACCATGAACACCAACCAAAAATAAAGCAGAAGCCAAACATATGTACACTAGAAAAATACACTATACACATATATACTGTTTTTTTTTTTCTCTTTTTTTACAAGATCCACATGTTTCTATGTTGATGTAGAGTTTTCTCTGCATGTACACATATCATTGCTATTGCTCTTGACTTGTCCGGCTGGGCTTCTCAATTAATTGTTTGCATTTAATATGGACTGTGTTCTGATGTCCATTGTAGTTCACACCCAATATTTTTTAAATAATAATATATTTTTTTTTAAAAAAAGTCTTTGCAGCATATTCATGTCCCTCTAAACTATTGGGAAAGTTAAGAAAAAAGGAAATTTGGAAACTTTTTTTCCCCTGGATGTCAGGAGGTCAAATAACATCAAAATCGGTCTGTTGCACAATAATCTAAAGTTGTAATGTACAGTTTATCAGTAGAGTATCTCAAAAGTAAATGCTGCGTAAAACCCATTGTGAATTGTCTCTTTGGTATGAGGTGTAAAGTGTGTTCAGTGGCCTAGAGTCTTCACAGATTGCACTGACTGAAGGATTTGTATAAACTTATAGTGAACTGATGTGGATTGCAAAAACTTTCTGTTTCTGTGATAATTGTGTAGTGCTTTCTTTGTCCCCTGGATTTGTTTCCCCCGTTATAATACTTCTGGTTACCTTTATTTACTAGTCTAGTCTTTACTACTTTCAGTTCAATAAAACTATGCTGCACAAACTCAGATGTAAATATTAGAATTTACCAGTACTGCTTATTAAATGTAAGATTTAACATAAAAAAAAATGAATGTGACTTGTAATGCATTTTCTTCAGTCTAATCTAATCCAATCCAATCCAATCTGTTATTCCCATATTTCTATAGCCTTCTTTTTTTCGAGGAATTATTCAGCTACGATTATTCGATATTTGCATCCATCTTGATCCGCTGCCTCTTCCTCTCTTTGCTGAAGTATTTGCACTATGCATGTCGTTTAAGATCATGGCAGGGTCACTAGCGGAGCATTCGAGCCCCACAGCTAGCAAAAATCAATTCTAAAGTCAGCAGCGTTGGTAGCTAATACAATGATAACTTTTAGAGATATGTTCAACAAACGTGTTAACAGTTTCTGGTGTATTTTAATCAACAATGTTGATGGATAGTCCCCACGAAAACACTCACACTCATGGCTGCCTGCAGAGGGAGAAACACGCCGCCTAAACAAACAATGAAAGCTTGCGTTCCACAACGTTCCAGAGTGTAACCATGGGAATGGCAAATGCATTCTTCAAGCACCAATAAGAATGCAACTGATACGCGTCACATAATTTGAAATCTCAGTGCTCATAGATATCAAAGAATGAATGAACGAATTTGGCAAGTAAGACAGCATATACACTAGATCATGGATCAACAAAGAACGGGGCCACTGACCAAATATTTCCAGAAACTCAACAAAAGACCCAGCACAGGTAGGTCACATAGGCTGACTAAATCAATGCATAGAGAAGGCTAATTACAGTTGCTCCATTTAGCATTAAAATAGGCCATCATGTAATCCAGCTAGGCCTACCAGGTAGGCTATCCCGTTAGACAAGGCTACAAAATCACACAACTTTATAGATTTAATTTGGCTCCTCATTAAAATGCTTTCTGTCGCACACCGGTGAAGATGGGGACGCCGAGGACATGAACAGGTCGCTTGAGAACCTACAGCAGAGTAGACTGTAGCTAGGACCACCAGAGACACAGGAGAGACAGGTGGAGCAGCAGGTGACGGAGGAGCATGGACAGGACCGAGAGCAGGGGAAATTAAGGGCGAGTGTGGAGAAAAGTCAGGCAGTGAGTTAGAGATGCTGGCATGCAGTGAGGCGTGCCACCCTGGGCAAGGAGCTTTTTACTTTTTATCGAAGGACAGTGAGCTGCAAACATCGATTTGGATGAGGTGGTCGACACGTTTGCAGGAACGAATGTGGCGAGGTGAATTTAACAGGTTGATGTTACTAACAATTAATATGTTTAAAATTAAATGTGTTCTATGTCTCTTTTTTTCTTTGCCTTTATCAGATGTCCACACCTCAGTTATTTGCGCTTGGCACCTGATAATTATGGCTTCGGCCTGCGTGTGCTGTGGCATATGTGTTTGTTATGTTTGCAGTAAACAAGCAAAAGAAAAACACACGCAACACTAACAGATGGACACAGTAAGCTTATAAAAATGTTGCGTTCATGTAATTCACTGACTTTGAATTAGTGGATCATTGATTTCATTTCCCACGAAACAAACTGTCTAGCCTAAACCACGACTTAGTTAAGACGGCTGCAGTCTAGAAACAGCATACCTCAGTGTGCGAACACACTTTACTAGGTATCAGGCACAGAAAGTCGTGTGGGTGAAAAGAGCACCCACCGTTTCACTGATTCTTATCATTCTCACCCACCGGCAGGAAGGGCAAGCTCCACCCCCAGGCAGGGTAATGTTTCTGAAGTGATGGTGTCCGGGAAGAGTCTTTTTTTTTTTTTTTTTTTAAGAGCAGGGTCTTTCTGTATTGGACAACCAAATGAGGAAATCATGCTGCAACGCAGGCACTATAACAGAGACACCATGGAGAACCAGTCTCATAAATGAGACAAACTCTCATTCTCTGTTTATCAAGACAAACAGAAAGAAGCCACTGCTCATATCTGGAATAATGTGAAGTTGTAGGTGAACACACAACATCACTGCTGTGGGTGTTTCACACATGGTTAAAAAGGGAATAATAAGGGAAATTCCAGCACTGAGTCTGACGGGCAAAAGCCATGTGAAAATGTCATGTGGTATTCTGAACACTTCCTTTTTCCTACTAAGAACAATTTTAAAAATTGTTTTACAAAAAAAAAAAAAAAAGACAAAGAAATCAGCCATGACCCACAAAGGTCATCACGTGGTGTGGATAAAAGTAAATGAGGAGAGACTGAAGTAGGAAGGGTTTTTTTATTTTCTGTTTGACAGCATGGCAATACTTTGGCTGCTCCTGTGTTTTCAGTGTTCCCTGATCCACTCAGGTACAGTGTACATATCTATCATTTTGAAGTTATTGTTTGTGGTTGATCACGAGAAATCTGCGTTCCTACATAAATAGCTAATAGCGATGCCTTTAGATACAGCTATATTTAGACACAAAAGACAAATCAGTGAGTTGCTTTTCGGTATTCTGTACCCGTCTGTCAAAATCATTACTTTTGACTATTCTGTCAGTGTATAAACAGCTCCACATTAAAATGAAGAGTACATGTCCTTCATTTACAAATTTTTCATTCTTATCACCCAGTAAGGATACATTTTGGTTAACAAACTATAAATAAAAAATATAGGTTATTGGTGACTAGGATTTGGTGACATGCTTAGACACAGGGGTGGATAGAGTAAAAGTAAAAGTACTCTTGCCAAGAAAAATATTTCTAAGTAGAGTTAAACTGACAACCGTTTTTTGTAAATTGTAAATGAGTGACTATTTTACTATTAAGCGTTTCTCAGGAGGGATAATTTAACTCTACTTAGAGACCTATTTTTTTTTTTTTTTAGCAAGAGTGCTTCTGCTTTTACTTTATTCACCCCTGCTTAGACACTTTTTTCCTGTGTAAAACTCCTGGTGTTGTGATTGAGATCTTCCCAAAACACATATGTAACTAGTGGAGTATGAGCTTTCACCATGCGGCCTGCACAAATGTATTTAAGATTTATGAGAGAGATTTAAATCTCAGCAAAAACAGTTTAGTAATATGTGAAACATCTTGGTAAAACTGTGCTGTTTTTATCTGCATATGAATTTGACCCTGTGTAAAGGAATGAGTTGAAGTTTGTATTTTTGGGGGGTTTTGGGGTGTTTGAAATCCTACTTTATTACATTCTGGTCTCTGATTTCAGCCGAGTACAGATAAATCAATGAGTGTGACGTAATGTGTTCTGAGCAGAGTGTTGATTCTGCCACCCCCCCCCCCCCCCCCCATCTAAATGATCTAAAATAAACGCCTGCAACTTAATGACAACAAAAATAACAACAATAATAGTAATTAGGAGTGTCCCGATCAAGTTTTTTTGCCCCGGATTCCGATCCGAGTCATATAATATTGCATATCGATCCGATCCAATACTTGTATTTTCCTAGGTAATACAGTTGCACAGTGCACATTTTAAGTACATTAAAGTTATTAAAACCAATTCAGTGTATATGCTTGACAACTGAATAGCAAATGCGAAAATAATTGCCTGTGGCCAAGCTGTTCCTTAATTATTTTAATGACTTTTTTTACTTTACAAAATGAAAAAAGTAAACGTTCTTATAAAGCTCCAGTAGAGCAGTGTCTGAAATGTAGTGTCAAGAGGGTAAGGCATCCCTAGTGGAAATTCCAGTTGAAAATCCAGTAGCTAGTCTATTGGAATGAACTGTTCTCAAATGGTCTGCACTGATTTCAACTGGTTCCATTTGGGTTTTCAGATTCTAATAGTTTGTCCAGTTAAGAATACCAGCTGAAACTATTTAAAACCCATAATCCACTGGTGTTGTCTGCTATTTATTTCAACTGGAGACAATTGGTCTCAACTGGTCTAACAAACCCAGTACCTTGGTAGCCTACTGTGGGAGTTATACCAGAAAATATACGCAAGTGTTCGATTTTATTTAATCTTACAATAATTCAAGTGGTTAAATTGTCTAATTGTCAGTTACGTTGATACTTTTTCTGAAAGCCTCTTCTTTGTATGCTGTCGTTCTCAATCCTTAGCATTAGTTAAGTGACTGTATTACTCTCTGTGGCCGTTAGTTTAGGCTAACTCACATACATCTCATACAGCTAAAGCGTTAGGTGTTTTCATTTTGAAATGATACCTTGGTTGTTATTAGTAGCCTTGAGGATTAATGTATGCTGACCAAAAAAAATGTTCAAATTTAAAAGTTAAAAGAAAACCCGTTCACCCCTCAATTTGCCGAATTTGAAAGCGCCTCTGTAATCGCTACCACATGAGCTGGTCATCCAAAGCGATTAACTCAATTTAAATTTTTGGCCTTGTTGCTGTCTCAAGGAAATTTCTCTTTCCTTTTAAAAGTGTATCCTCCAATGTTTTGAAGCAGCCTTTGCCTGTGTTACCTGAGTGAACTCACTGTATTAAGCTAAGTGTTTATTTCTTATGTGCCGTATCAAAGTGGTAGTAGCCTATTGAACGCAGCTCTGTGTTACTACCGCCTCGCAAAATGGTCGCATTGCAATCAGTACAAGTGGCTGTTCCACTGCTTTCATTTCCCAATTTAAAACATATCCACACTGCAGACATTTAAGCCCCATCCTGTCACATATTATGCTCCCTGTTTACGACACCTGCGTGACAGCTGACGTAAAACAATGGATTGGGCTAAGGGTGGTGCTCAGTAAAGCCGATACTGATCAGTTAAAAAATGCCTTGATCGCCCCAATACCGATCTCTGAGGTCGGATCGAGACATCCCTAATAATAATAATAACTGGTATGATAATAACTCTCTTTATACTGCGTGCAGTGTGACTCAAGACTTGCACTGTTTATATTAGCGACTAGCTGAATGCAGCTCAAGAACTGGGCTTTAACTCCCTGTTGAACAAAAAGACTGTCTTTATCAGTCATAATCCAGAATCAATCATAACCTTCTGCTCAGCCATTCTGATGAAGACTAAACTCAAATAATTCTTGAACCACGGCAATTTCCCACTGATTGACTACAATTTACAATTTACAATTTGGTATTTGGCAGATGCTCTTAGCCAAAGTGACTTACAATAAGTGCATCAATCAGATCCTATTACCTCATAAGCAGAGATCACAATAAGACTAAGCGTATATTTATCCTTCGTATTGCGCCCCTGGAATACATTGACAGTGAATGACAAACACAGATATAAGACAAGGTGTTTTTTTTTTTTGTAAAGAAAGGGAGGCTAGGCAGTGGGGGACAGCTGGGTTCTGAAGAGGTGAGTTTTCAGTTTCCTGCGGAAGATGGCAAGAGATTCCGCAGTCCTAACTGACTATCTCCAGGGTCTCCTCACAATGGTCACAAGCAGTATTACAGGGTGTTTTAATAGATTTTTTGCAAATACCTCTTATACTCGTGATTGTAATGTGAGTGGTGGATAAATGTGAGAGTGGGCCCTTCCCTCTGTTACACTGGTTAGGAAGGTAGTGAGTTTTTATGAGATTATTTCTTGAAAAGGACTGTTTGGACCATTTGGGGAACAGATACTGTCTGGCTGTTTGTTACAGCCTGTGTTTCTACGTGATGCTTGTCTGCTCACTTCTGCAGCAGATATTTTTGGACTGTCATCATTTAAAAAAAAAAAAAAAAGCTTGCATGACGTGACATGTCACACATCAGTTTGTCTCATGGCTTCCTGTGGCTTGAGGGTCAGAAAGAAATGGGAAATCAACAGTTTCTACAAATTCCAACAGTTTAATGTTGACCAATCAGGTCCTTACCAAGTGGAATTGGGATGGTAGAATGTTCTGTTCTAAGCAGGCACATAAAAATGACATCATAAAAAGAAGCAGCACAAAAGAGAGACAAATATGAAACTTTGGAATGCCATATATTTTTATTCATTTTTTCTGACAGTGTATCATTTATGATCCTGGGCCGTATAGAGGACAGCTCTCAGAGAGATTTATTGCAAAACCCTGATGTTGTAACGACCCTCCTTGAGAGGGGTGGAGTTCCATTTAGATTTATGGGAAGTATATATATGAAAGTGTTTCTCTGGAACTGATACACCACTGAATCATCTCACCAGAAAGGGCCTCAGTGGGATCCCCCCACCCTCTTTTTTTAGCCACGGAAATGCCTCTGAGCCCGTCAAGCTAATGAAAGTTAATTCTATTTAAAAAAAAACAAACAAAAAAAACAAAAACAAGACAAACAAACAAACAAGCAAAAAAAAAAAACAAAAAAAAAAAACAACCAACATACACAGTGACAGCATAATCATAATAATAACAAGGAAATAAAAACATTACACAAACAATTTAATTAAATTAAACAAGCTTTAACTAGACTCAAGCTTTCTGAAGTATGATATCAATTTTAGATCCACTTGTTTTTCTGGTATTTTTTTTAAATACAGGTTTAAGTATCAGGTTGAACAGATGATGGCGCTCTGCTATGACAATTTAACTGCCGTAAATCATGCATTGTAGACTTCAAAAATGTAAGAGAAAGAACACACAGATGGCCCCCATCCCATTTTTATCTCTGTTCCCACCCTATAGGAGTCTACAACATCTACACACAAACTAACTCAAACTGACTGATAGGCTAAGAAATTAACTTAGCGCCTGTTTTTTACATGGTCAGTTTGCTATGTCACATTGCCTGAAAAGATGGTAAGGATACCAAGGAATGAATTTTCAAATTGCTGATTTGATTTGAAAAATTTCTTATGCACGATTTAAGCTGTAAAACATTCTGTCAGTTTACGACAGAAAAGAAGCTTATTGACATTGATTCAGGTTGATTCAAAATTTAGACGTGTTTTCAAGGCTCAAAGGAACATCCAAAAAGGTGTTCATATTTTTGTTTTTTAATTTTTGTCTCCGCAGCATCCGCTGTTGAGAGGACTCTGCATGTAAAGAGGGGTGAATCTGTTCAGCTGAACATCTCAGAACACAGCGAAAATGGATTTTTAATCCTTTATTGGAAATTTAACACAACACAGAACATAGTGACCTATGTTCCTAAATACAAAGATGCTGAAGTGGCCAGTGACTATAAGAAAAGAGTTGAATTTGATAAGAAAACCCTCTCTCTGACACTGAAGAATGTACACAGTAATGACAGTGGACTGTACATAGCGAGAGAATCTGCTCAGAAAGAAAAAGATATTATTAGTTACTGGATTCATGTCACAGGTAAGCATGTGAAAAATGTCCAACAAGAAATTCTCGCCATGAGTACTATATTAATAATATATCATTGTTTTTACCTCTCTGTAACTTGTTCCAAACTCAAATGACAACTATATAATATTGTTCTTATAAGTATGTGTGTGTGTGTGTGTGTGTGTGTGTGTGTGTGTGTGTGTGTTTCAGATGTCGTGGAGAGACCTGTCCTGTCTGTTCTCTCTAACTCATCCAGCACAGACTTCTGTAATGTAACTCTAAACTGTAGAGGTCATGACCTCTCACTGAACTCCAGCTGCAACAACAGATCCTGCAGTAAGCAGACAGGGACATCATCTGATGGCTCCACCCTTAACATCTATTTTAGAGGCAATACAACCGTCTGTAACCATAGCAACTCCATCAGCTGGGAAAGTGAAACCTTGGAGATGCATTGGACAGACCTGTGTCCTCTTTATAAAGGTACACATTTTAAAATTAAAAAGTACAAAAAATGTAATATAGTCTAAAGAAATTGTTATTACATCATACCCAGTGATTTGTTATTTTTAACAGGGGCGATGGCCCAATGGTCACTGATACTGCTCTGTAGAGTATATAGGGGGATGGCAGGTTAACAAGGGAGTTGCATTTTGGTCACTTTCCTAACAAGAGGAATGGCGTCCCCCCTCATCGCCCTGCAAATCGCATACTGATCATACCCATGCAGTGGGATACTAATTCCTCCATCATAGAGACAACAGGTTAAGGAACTCCATCTTTAGGCTCAGATTCTTATTTTCTGAGAGACTTTTTCCTCAAAGAGGGAAAGGAGATTAGAGAAGGTAGTCACCCTTGGTTACAACCATGATCGTGTGTGAAAATTTATCTCATGATAAAAGAAACCCTGCATAGCGTGAGAATTTCTCTCTCATGAGGCGTCATGTTCTGTGGTTTCACCACAACAGAAACAACAGGTGTTATTTGTTCAGTTGTTTGCAAGGGACATAAACATTAATTACTCTTACATGATTTCCAGTTTTTGCTTCTAATCGAGTTTTATCATGGAAGGAGTTATTGCATTAATGTCACATTCATATTCAGTCACCTTGGAAGTGATCATCACATATCATTTTACCTTCAGGGCCGGGAGGCATTGGGAACAGCGCACAAATGGTTCGTTCCCTTGGAGACCTGGTTTTGCTCTTGGGACTCCCGTTGCTGCTTGTGTTTGGCTTCGGTCAGACAGAGTAAACAGGGATGAATCTGAAATCTTGGAGCAACAATTTTATGAATCCATCCATGTGACCGATCTTCCATATAACAAAACACCAGCATACAAGTCTGCTAGTAAAACAGGAAACTAAATGCACTTTTAAAAAAAAAAAAAAAAAAATGAGATCATCTGAATAAGGATATGCCAGTATTGTAATGTTCTGCTGGCTACTTGCTACTAAATAAGATAAAAGACATATCATATGTGCATGTGTGTGTGCATATGTGCATACATACACAAACTCACTGTGCATATAGTACATGTAAAAGTACTGTACATATATGTGCACATTTACAATATACATTAACTTATTTGTATGCATGAATGTATGTTTGATCTGATGTATAGATAACCAGTAATAATAAGTTTCAAATGTATATATTCAGTGATCTATCATGAAACATGTTGTTCATTCCTGTTGTTTCTTCTTTTTTTCCCCTTGTGTGTGTGTATGTGTGTGTGTGGTGGGGGGTGGGAGTTGGGGCTAAATTCATGAGCTGTGTGTGCAATTTTATACTTTGTGTACAGTTTGTTCTGTGTACAGTTTGTTTTGGCTGTTTAAGTCAATATGGATGGTGTAGTGAAAACTAAATATGAAAATGAGATATATTATGAAGACACTGGTCTCGAGGTACCTGCTACAGTACCCATCATGTTCCCAGCTCCTAAATCAGAGACAAAGCCTAAACCTATTCCTGAACCAGATCCAGAATCTGTCCCTGTGCCTGTTTCAGCTTCTTAGCCTGTTCTAGAGACTGTTTCAATGCCAGTGATGATCTCTGAGCCTGTTTCAGAACCATCTTCTCCAGAATCTGCAAATGAGCCTGTTTCACAAACTGTACTAGTTACTACACCCTCTCTAAGAGGCATCCCCAGTCTCAGAGTTATCCAGGCCTGTTGGACCGTGTTACCTGCTCCTCTCAGGCCTCAAGGTCTGTTGCCTAGAAACGTACTGCTTTGCATAGTTCTCCAGTCCTGTTGCCTAGGTCTGCACTCCTGTCACCTAGGCTACCTCAGTCTTCTAGAGTCCTGTGACCTTGGTCACTCACAATTCCACCTGGATTTCCCTTCAGCCCTGCCTGTCCTGTCATCACTCTCTCCAAATCTGTTTCCAGTTTACGTTGGATGTGCTCTGGTCTCTGTCAGGCAACCTCCAGGATTTTCTAGTCTCTCTCTCATATCATTGGAGTATCCAGTTCTGACGTGGCCTGGGGTTGCCATCTTCAGCTCCATCTGGATTGACAGGACCCCCTGACTCCTGACATTGATTTGAAGACACAGGAAGTTCCCCATTGTCCTCCTGACTCTCCTGTTCCTCCCAATCCTCTTAGTTCTTCAGATTCTCCTGGCTTTCCTAATCATCTTCATCCTCCTGGTCCTAAGTCATTGTTTCTTGAGGTTTCTTGATCTCTTCCTTCAGCCCAGATTCCCAAATTAATTTGAAAGCTAGACAAAACATTTACCTCAAAGTATACTCTTTACTCTTTGATGTTCTTGGGACCATTGTTTTATAATCGTTTATCAAACAACGTTTGATAAACAGTTATATTGTTTGTCAATGACAATTAATTATATAATTTAACAATTGTTAGTAAATGGTTTTGAGTTGTGTACGTTAGAAAATATTTTTAATATGCTTGAAAGGATCACTGTTTATGGCGGTATTGACTATTATTGTGTGTGACTGTATGTATCTGTGTGTCGTTGCTGATTTGTTCCATTTCTCTCTAATACGGAGAGCTATGACTGTAGACCTCATCATTAGAAGGCACAAAAGGATTGGCAAGCAGACACACATTGCTCCCAACGATGCACAAACCAACATCTCTCACTGAAAGGTTGACCTCACCATACACAAAAAATCCCATCATCCTCCACAGAGGGGAGAGCCAGACACCCACATGGTACACAACTGCAGCTAAAAAAAAAAGCAAAACTATCACTGTGTGTGTGTGTCTGTGTCTGTGCCCATACATCGAGCATCTCCAACAAGAGGATCAGCCTTTATTGAAAAGTTGATGAATTTTGTTACATGCCTCAACTTTGACACTGAACTTACACAGCATTATTAAGTGTCTGAAAGCACATTTCTGGCTAGAAGAATTGGTCTATCTAATAACATTTATAAAAGACTAATTGCCACAGTTAGTACAAAAATGTATTGTAAATTGCAGTATAAAAAAATTGTAGTATAAAAATTGATTATATGAGCTACACATTGTGTTAGATGCAATGTTACATTATGCGCATGTTGTCAAATGGAGGGTGTATCAGCTCTCTTTTCTTGTACAGCCATACCATGTGCTAGTTCTGCCAACCTACAAAAAAAAAAGATTAGTTCCTCTTCTCACTGCTGAGAATGTGAGACACTGTTTCACTGGGTCTCTGAACCCAGTGCTGTTGATTGGCAAGTACGTTGGCTCCCACAAATACTTCCTGCTGCTGACAATGTGGACCCGACAGAGTGAAGATTTCAATTTCCGAATATACAACAATGCACATAAATATTATGAAATGATAAATGGTGTAGTTTATGCTAAGTGATGATGTAGCTTGGTCATTTTTGTTTAAAGAAAAGAAAAAAAAAAAAAAAAGCAACATCCCCTTGTTTCCTTTTGTACATGGGGTCAAGGAACACTACTGGATTTGGGTTGAAACAGACCAGCTTTAGCAAGTAGCTTGAACCAAAGTAACCGCAAGACGATGAGTAACAAAAGGCACAAAGAGACAGAACTCAAAACACAATCTATAACACTGTGTGTCCAAGGCCATAACGGTACACAAAGCATACTACAAAAGCGTATTTCTGATGTTATTTGCAAGTTTATGGGAAATAACCTATTCAGAATAGATAATCAATAAAAGCACGACTCATTCTACAGCCGTTCCCTTTGACGTTTCTGTAATTGTAGCTCGTCCTGCTTCATTCACAGGCCTACCTGTCACTGTTTCAGTAACTGAGTTCAATACTGCAATCCCTCTTGAGCATGATTATGAGTGGGCTGAAGTGTTTGAAGCCCCTCGCAGCACACGGAAATACATTTTCTGCAAGTGAAGTGGTGCAAAGAGCACAGGCCGTGGTCTACTGAGCAATGCGTGAGTCATCTCTGCACCTCTTTTTAACAGACAGACAGACGAATGACTCTGTGGTGCACCTACAAGTCCGACTACTCGTTTTCCGCGTGGTGAGGGGCTCCGATGATTCTGTAGTAGGGTTACGTTTTTTGGGGTGGTTGGGGGAGGGGGTTGTTTTAGAGAAACCGTGCTACACCTTGTCTGTCCTTTTTTTTTTTTATCACTGGCTGTCACTTGTCAGAAAGGCATATATTATAGATATCGTCAGCTACAGGCCTTAAGTATGAAACACAAATACAGCTTGGTTAATGCCAGTAGGGATGGATCATGATGGGTGGCTCAGAACAACATGTCAAAAATTAGCACTTGTGTGAAAATTGTGCAAGTTATGTGAGGCGATTACCACAGCTGACATGAATCAACCATGTGTCAAAGTGGGGGTTGGGAGGATGTCCCTTTACTGTGACCACTGGTCGATGGCTATCTGTAACGTGATAAAAAAGTGCTCTGATGGACAGCAGATGATATTCTGAGAACACTAACATGTCTGTCTTATATCTGTGACAGTGTTAGACCGCAAATGTCCTTGTTTAGTTGTTTAAGAGCAATAAAGAGCTACGCTAAAACAAACAAAAAAAACGACACTTCATCTGAAAATGCAGAAGACTTTTAGGAGCCCATCTTGCTTCCATTCTACAAATAAAATATGTTGCGAATGCTTGTCTCATCTAATGTCAATTCACTAGTCAACAATACTGTTTGGCTATTTCAATACTTAAAAGGAATAATGCCTTAAAACTAAACAGTCTGTATCTTTCTCCGCAGCAGTTTATGAATCCCCTTTAACAGTTTTGTGTGTTAAATCTACAAACAGTCTCCATTTCATTTCAGATTGTAGATGACAAACGTATACAGTATATGCTCACATAATAAAGAAAGCCAATTTAAACAAACTGACTGGTGTGATTAAATACAGTCTGATGGGTGTTACTTTAACAAACTGAGTGAGACTGAAGTGACGTGGAAACAGTGTGGTTTACACATAAAGGAAGTCACATTTGGCCTGCTGTCCTGTGAGATGCAATGGCAACAGTTCAGCTGCTCCTCTCTTCTCTCTGTCTTTTGTTCATCTTCTCAGGTACTGTTACGTTACTGATGTCTATTTTAACTTTTCAACTGTGAGCAACGTATACATGCAGATTTGTGTGATACATGTGTGCTAAGATATTTAGAAAGAACATATGTTTGTTTGTTTGTTTGTTGTTTGTTTGTTTAGAGGTGTACGGAAATCATTCCTCTCAACATTAGTTTAATTAAGCAAGCAATAAGAAAAAATGAGGAAACTTGATTACTGTAAGGCTTTGTTATGCACTTTATATGGTTACTAAGTAACTAGAACACTCACCACAGTGAATCATAAAAACTCTGAAGAAGTTATATACAGTGAATTTCCTTATTACAGCCTGAAGGGACATTGGCTATTTGCATTCACTTCATGATTCTTTTTGTGGGGAAAAGGAAACAGGCCACTTAGTAAGTTACTGGTTGCCATGGTTACACAGGAAACAATTTTCAATTTACAAAAGGTTCTTGGTCAGATTAATTGCTATTGAGGGTAATTTAAATACTCATGGTACAGATTAACTTACTACTAAATTACTACTTAATTTTACAAGTAAATTTCCCATTACTGAAGCAATGCAAGATGATGGTATGACAGCTATGATTTGATTTTCTGTTAAAATGTTATTAGAGAAGAGCTTGTTTGCTTGTGTACAGTACCTGTGAAGTCTGTTTATCATTTAGTATGAAGCTTGTTTCCCCTGTGGTTTCAGACAAGGACTGAGTCTCACATAGCGTATTTTCACATTGATCAGTATCAGTGAGTGAGTATTCATGGTGTTTCAGTGTGTACTGTATTTCAGTGATCTTTTATCATTTTAATCATCCAGTGCTGTGAAAAAGTATTTGTCCCAGATTTGATTTTCTTTACTTCTGAATGTGTGACTATGAATGTCACCGGGTCTTCAATCAAATAGTAGAATTAAAAAAGAAGAAAGCCCAAGTAAACAAACTAAACACAAAAAAACAGCAATGCATCACCATATACCCCTGTGTGAAAAGTATTTGCACCTTCACAGCCACAAAGTGGTTGTGGAACCTTTAGCTGCAAACAGAAAGTCAGAAAAGAGGCAAATACTTTTTCATGGCACTGCACTGCCAGCAATGACTAGGACTGTAAATTTGATTTGAGCACCACTTACTTAAAATAATGCAAACCACTGCAATGTTGGAGTTCTTTCCTATCGCTCACTCTCACTGTTGAGTTGTTCAATATACTCCAGTATCAAACTAAAATGCAATGTCTTGAACTGTAACATATGAAACATGATTAGGCTATTCACTTTGCTTTGGAAGCAGTGGATTTAAGGAGCACTGAATTAGGTGGTTGTGATTGCCAAAAGAGAGCATGCAAGTGAAAGATAAGCTTGTTCTGCTATTGGTTTCCTGAGCTGTTTGCAATTTCCCATGACAAGAAATGAACTGACTATAAAAAAAGACTATGTAAAACCTAGACTTACATATAAACATCTGCTGATGCTTATGTTTAACACATACTCTTATTACCGTTAAACCCTTTCAACACCTTTAAACATATTTAAAATTGTAAAGGAGTACTTCAGTGGGTTGGAATATAACTTAAATGGTGAACATCTGTGCTTGCCAAGACTTTTATTTATAAGTGTAAAATGACAATTATAAATACAGATTTTGTGAATATCCTCATGTTTGATTATAACGTAAGTCCTGCTGGTATGTTCTGGACCTGAAACTGGATATCACTGTAGAATAAACTGTGATGCAGGACTGACTTATTTATTGTTTTGAGTTGAAGGCTCAACAAATTCTGTCTCCTTGCTGAAAAATGTGTAATGCACTTTGATTTTGGGACATACAAGATGTGCTTTCTTTATTCCATCAATAACAAGTTATTAAATGTTGTTCATGTTTTTAATGGATGTTATTAATTTTTCAGTAAAACACGTTCACATGAGTGGACACAGTAACAGAGTTTGTGGCTTTTCTGTTTCCAGTGTCCAGTGCTGTGAATGATGTGTTTGTACCAGTGGGGGACTCTGTTACACTGGACATCCAAAGACATGATCGGCTGTCCTTTGACATCCTGGCATGGACATTTAATAGAACTATCAACATAGTGAGGTATTACAATAACAGCAGAAAAGTAAAACTTCATGACCAGTACAAGGAGAGAGTGGAGTTCAATACAGAAACCCTCTCAATGACACTGAGGAACCTACAGAAGAATGACAGTGGACTCTATGTGGCAGGGGAAATTGATGAGAGTGGCCTACATTTTGCTAAATACAGGATGTCTGCTCTAGGTAAGTCTTAATTAATAGATTACCCCCTAAAATATGCAGTCTCTCCTCACTCTCACTCTCACTCATTATCTAAGCCGCTTATCCTGAATAGGGTCGTGGGGGTGCTGGAGCCTATCCCAGCGCTCATAAGGCGAAAGGCAGGGAAACACCCTGGACAGGTCGCCAGTCCATCACAGGGCAGCAGTCTCTACTATGAAACAATTTTATCAAAACTACACTACTACATAAGTTATTCCACAATCTTTTAAGAATATTATAAACAAACAGAAACTTATATTTGTATTTCATTTATCTCACACTCTCAGTGAGAGAGACTTAAAATAGCCCCTCTGTCAGAGGTCACAGAACAGTCTTGGGGTTGAGTGTCTTGCTCATGGACACATCAGTAGAGAGCTGCCCTGCTCAGGAGATCAATCAATAACTCAACAGTTACTGGACTGTTAGAGTTTGCTTGTTTCTGGTGCCCTTGTTTGTTTCAAAAAGACTGAAATATAAGAAGAAACTAGATTACACATCTAAAACACATTGTGTGTATACATTGAACTTTCTGGATTTATGACAGCCTGATATGTTTAATGTGAGTCTCTGTGTGTGGCTATGCGTGTGTGTGTGTGTGTGTGTGTGTGTGTGTGTGTGTGTTTCAGATCCTGTAGAGACTCCTGTCCTGACCGTTCTGTCTAACTGGTCCAGCAGTGACTCCTGTAATATCACCTGTAAAGGTTATGACCTCTCACTGACCACCAGGTGTGACAGTAGTTCCTGCTCTGAGGAGAGGATGACTGTGTCTGGAGACTCCACCCTCATTTTGTACATCACTGATGGTTTCATCATTTGTAACCTTAGCAACAAAGTCAGCTGGAGAAAAGAATCAAAAGAAATAAAACTCCTTTGTTCTCATTCTGAAGGTATATACACGCACTTATATTTATTAATTAATTGATTAATAAAATAGTTATAAATGTCTGTGTTGAGGAACAATTTATTTACATGGCTTATTCTGAAGCTGGGAAAAATATCAGAAAAGAGGCATTAAATGTGCAAGTCATGCACTATTTTACAACATTATAGTATTGTTACGGCATGTTTCAGTGATTGCATCTTTATCTGCATGACTTCTGACGTTTCAAGTTTATGTGTTTTCTCTGCGCATGAGCATGAAAATCATTCTGCAAGAGAATATGTCATCAAAACAGTTAGACAGTTAGATTATCCTGGCCTTGTAATATAGGTGCAGAGGTCTCTGAGTTTTGTCTTTATGGGTTTAAGGCCACCATACAGATGGTGCAGTGTGTTATCGTAATATCTCTACTGTCGCATACTGAACCATTTAGAGAGCTTAACCATAATACTTTTTATCTGGGTTCTTTGTCCAGGCATGGAGGCCTTTCCTGCTCTGTATATTTGGACTCTCTGTGCCTTGGCTGCCTTGCTTGTTTTGGTTGGTTTGGTGGTTTTGGCTGTTAGAAGCTACATTAGAAGAGCAAAGATGGTAGGAGGTATCTGTCTTATATCGAAACCATACTCAATTATATTGGTATACCTTTTTGAGCATACAACTTATTTTAAACCTTTCTGTTTTAACATTTCTATTCTTAATTTTGCAGATGGTCAAGAGTGCAACACCACTACCTATGCATCAGTCCAGGTTGATGATTTTATTGGGATTTTTCATGCTCTGAAAATTCCCAATAAATGAGATTTTTCAGATTATTTTATTGGGATTTTTCATCCCAAAAAAGGATGATTTTATTGGGATATTGTTGAGATTTTTCATCTCAAAAAAGGATGATTTTATCTGGATTTTATTGGGATTTTTCATCCCTAAAGAGGATGATTTTATTGGGGTTTTTCATGCTCTTACTCAGTTGAAGGTTCTTTAACACCGGATAAACTTTGTTGATTTTTGGATACGAGTGGCTGGAATCATTGAAATAGAGTTGGATCTCTGACTTTTGAATTAACATTTACAAAAGACAGAAAGCTTTATGTCTACAGCTACCTGATAGAATTTACGCTTTGTCTTGCTCTTACTATCTGTGTATTTATAGGATGCTACTAGAGGATCAGAACCAAGACCAAATGAGGATCCATCCTCTGTCTACAGTACTGTGGGTGAACCCACTGTCGTTTCCAGAAAGAAGAAAAATGTCGCCCCTGAGACCACCTACGCAACTGTGCATGAGGTCCCACCCACACATTTATCTACTGACAATGAATGTTCACAGTTGATTTAGCCTAATCCTTTACAGAGTCCTGTTTATTCTCAAATTCCAAGCAAGCGGCTTGTGCTGATTTTTTAGGAATTATTCCATTGTGGATAGAATTACCATTTTTTTACATAAAAACCTCATAAACTGACAATTTGCATTACATTCTTTGAGGAATGTATAATTAGAAAGAATGCACTAGTCTAGGCTTTAATGTAAATTTATACAAAGTTTTCACATATTTGACAAAGGTTCATCAGTTGTGTTATACATGAGTGAATAGGACTGTTGGAGTGTGTTGACTAGAAGTTCGTTTGCCATTTTTTACTTGTTGAAAATCAGCATATACAAATTCTGCCCTTGATGTTGAACAGATTTCCCATTTTAATTACTTTCTTTTTTTCTTTTTTTTTCTTTTGTTTTGTTTTTGGGTTTTTTTTTACCAAAAAAGTTTACTGCTGTGAATGTGAAATACAAGAAACATAACAAAGTATTTATTTTACATTTCTTGTTTATGCAACATTTTGCTAATTTAAATTTCTGCAGGATTGTTAATGGCAGCTTGTGATCAGGCATAAAAAATTGATTAGTGCTTGTGCAATATGTGACAGACAAGATCCAAAATTCATCATTGGTGTACAGTAAATCTTTACTCTATTCTGCTTTAACTTTTGTGTGTCTGCAGGTCAACAATCCAGCCATACAGTGCGCAGGGCCATTTCAGAGCCAAGCTGCACATCTGTCCCCGACATACACTCCTGTAGGAGAAAAATCTACTGTCAAGGAGACTAAACAAGCACAGCCTGAGACCATTTATGCAGTGGTGAAAAAATGAAATAAAATTTTCAAAATGTTCCAGTACAAGTGCTCTACTCTGCTCTGTTGTTTGTTGATGAAATCCTAACTGCAGAGAAAATGTTTCCAGAGTGCAATAGCATTTTTTTTTTCATTTTTACTTGTGTAGGAGATGACTTACATATTCCTGCCTCTAACCAAATCATATATTTTTCAAATCTTGAAAAACTTGAAAACCTGAGTAAGAAAGCACCAGTTCGAACTCAGACAGCTTGAGTTTGAAAACCTGAGTTCAAAAACTCAAATTCGAAATCCCATGTTCGAAAACTCGTGTTCAAAAACCGCAGTTCAAAAACTTGAGTTTGAACTTGAACAGCTCAAGTTCAAAACCCGAGTTTGAAGGCCCGAGTCTGAAAGTATGAATTCAAAGTTGGACAGCCCGAGTTCAAAAGCTGGAGCTTGACAGCACGAGTTCAACCTTGAGTTCGAAAGTTTGAGTTTGATGGCTCATGCAGCAGATGAGTCTACCCGAAGACACCAAAGACTTAACTCATGTTCTGAGTCGTTTTGTGTATTCGGTGGATATACCATTCTGGTATCCCATAGGACCTAGCTAGCAGATACAATCTTTGACAACTCGGAAACAAGGAAGTAAGAGGCTGAATGATATGCAGGCTCGCTTTGTTGTGACAAAATAGAAACTTTTGTGTAGCTAATAAATGTAGCATATTGGTTTATGTTGCCTGACTAAAAATTTGATATTAGAAACTTTTTTTCAACAATTAAATGATAGCACTGTTTGTTTGAAAGAAAGAAATAAAAAGAGTTTTAATGAAGTGCATGTAATTGTATGATGTTAATCTGACTTGTTTTAGGCTATGCACATTTATTGATACATTGATTTATTTTACCATTTTGAAATGTATGAAATCTTTAAAAAAAATGGCTGTAGTATTGGATCAAGCACGACCACCAAATGAAAAGAGAACAAAGTGGTTTATTTTTCCATTTTCAAAGGCACTTTTGTTTGCCCAATCGAAAACAGGGAGTTACAAGCCTTAAAGAGGCACAGGCTGTTGCATGATGAAATGTAAATTAATGTATGCTTGACTGATGTGGTCAGTTGGTTTATTTTACCTCATACAATCCAGGCTATGGTATTATGAAAAGTCAAATGTTTCATCTAGGGCTATTTAAATAACGGACCTAATTCATTTTCAGTCGCTGGACAGGCTTTAATTCAAATTTTACTTAATTAAGTAAAAAGTTTTTGCAAAAAAATGAAATCAGAACAAAATGAGTTTTTTACTTGAATAATCAAACAACAATACAAAATAATAAAAAATTGCCTGAATAAAATAATGGACATAAAATTGAATACAGTATATAAATACAAATTTAGTATCTGTATTTAGTGAACAAAAATAAGCATGATGGCATTTTAAACACATATTTATAACTTGAATAAATATATGTGAATATGTATATTTACATGAATTTAAATATAAAGGGACCATTAGCAAAGAAGAAACAAATAGCCTTACTGAAATGATGCAAAGGTTGAGTAATTATTTTATCTACCTTAGATTTGCACACAGCCTTTTGCATTCAGTGTAAAGCTTTAATGAGTGCCGTAAGCTGAAGAAACAAGTGAGGAAACATATCGGAAACACAAAAGAATCTAAACAATTCAGTAAAAAAAAAAACAGTTCAGTTTCTCACTGTTCGAAAGCATCAATTCTGCACACCACTATAGTTAATTCTGTTTAGCTTGGTTTTCTTGCGTGTGATTTTAATTTTATTATTTACTATCTTCTTATTTAACTCTTGAGCAAAATAATTCATTTTTAGTTGCTCAGATTTTAATTATTTGTCAGCTTTTCTTTTAGGTAAATCCCATTGCTAGGGTGAAATGATTTAACACGGTTTTCCTTACCTACAAAATATAGCCTCTATATAAACTGAATGCACTCTAGTGGCCTAGCTCTCTGCATTGACAATAGTCTATCTATGATAGATTCCTTGCTCAGTTTACATTTCTTGGATTAGAGGGGCCGATATATTCTGAGTAATGGATATGGTTTACCTAATTGAGCAGTGGATAATCCACACAGAGCAAAATCATCATTCAAACTGGCACCTTCTTTTCATCTAACACAGTGCTTCACAGTAGTAGGCCTATATATGTGACTTTTTAATGGTAACAGTGGATGCAGTATTAATATTCAGAATGAGTGATTCTGATGTTAAACATTGTGCAGACTCTTCCCATTGTCACCCTGTCTCTCTTCCTCCCGCTTTGTTTCTTTGACCCTTTTTATGGCCTCTGTGCGTTGAGGACCAATGCACACCAAAACAAAAACCACTGGCTTTAACACCTAACCGACGTTTTAACGCAACAAACCTGTACTATTTGGTCAGAAGTTGATAAAGATCAATCCCAGTGAAAACCAGATCACCTCAGAGGTTAGTTTCCTGTGAGAATGGAATTCAGACCATTCTTTCTCTCACTCACCAACTATACTGAACAAAAGAAAATTAAACTAACCTGTACAACACTATGGAGTAATTGTGTATTCAACCTGTAAGCAATGATACAGCTGTAAACGTGCTACAGGGCTTTTAGTTAACCTCAGGCCAAGTAACCAATAGCTGGTTCTCAAGCTGTCAGAAAACCTAAATCATTCACGATGGTGGAGCAATCATATTTGATATTGCTCCAAAGCATAAAATGCTGCAGGTATGAGTAGGCTCAAATAAGTTTACTATTCCTTAACTGGAAACAGTTATGCCAAATTATTTTAAAAGAGCACAAATTAGCACTTTCCAAATTCCAAAGACTGTCTCCTCCCCAGAGATACCCCCAAAAGGATAGCATCACCCCTGTCTCCAAATCAAATAAAATGCCAGACCCCCTGCTATCCTATAGTTAAGCATCATTAGTTTCACTAGTTGTTTATCTTCTTGCATGTAAAGTACAGATGTCTTTAAATGTGTGTTTGTATAGCGGATGTGCCTTAGTTCCACCTAAATCCCCATTTTTTCAGCATTAGATTCATTCTGTACTGTTTGAATTTAGTTGTTGCAATAAACATTTACTTTCAAATTTCTATTCTTTGAGTATGTCATAAATCATTTCTATGTACTTGAATGTGGTGATCCAGAAACTTAGCTAGAAGTATAGAATTTGAAGAGTATTATTGTACTTGCTACTTTAATGCTACTATTTAATGTATGTTCAGGCTAATGAAGAGTTATTTTGGATACATCTATGTTCAGTGTTCAGAGCACAGAGCTATAAATGGAGGTTTTCAGAATAACTGCAATTTCACTGGACTCAGGTTCAGTTTATGGTCACCGCAAAGTAATATTAGTGTTAAGTCTAATATGCACAGTGAACCATTGGCCAGAATTTCCCTATACCATTGGCAAGACAATGTATGGAACTGTTTTTTTTGTGAAGTCTTACATTGAGTTTTTTGTATATCTGAGCATTACCTTGATCTACCTGAGAATACTGCTTTGTTGTGTCCTAACCTTGTTCAACCTGTCAGTCTATGTATCCTGTGTCATGCATTGTACCTAGTCCATGAGTCTGCCTTCATGTTCGTGTTCTGTTTTCCTGTGCCCTGGTTTCCCCTGAATTTCAGTAAAGCTGGTTATCTGCACATGCATCCAGCTCTTCACCCAGCTCATTATACCTGCACACACAAAAGGCTCTGACTAGAACTATATAGTATTCTTTAGCTTGTCTCTTCATTAGAGGGAGAGAAGCCTTGTTAAGAACCCTTAATGGCACCACACAGTGCCCATTGCAAAGTTTACACCTAGAACCCTCTCAAAGAGTTCCTCCGAGAACACTTTTATGTTTTTAAGATTTTGCATAGAATCTATTCTCAGGTTTGATGAATAATCCTGTTGTATTCTCAGATTTTCACTTATGAACTTATTGAATCTCCTATATTATGTATTTTGGTCATTCATTGCCATTTTACACAGGCACTATGTTAAAATTATAGTTCACACCGTTGAAATTAATCAGCCCTACTGAGATCATTACTAACGTAGGAATGACAGATAAAGTGGAGAGACACTGAAGACGAGCCAAGAGGACAGGAATGCTCGCTCTCTCCATGTCACATCCTGGTTCTCTTTCTCCCGGTTTGTATAGAACTGCCAAGACCCAAAGTCAGAGTCCCAAGAAAATATTGAACCTGACTCCCAATTTTTTGGGATAAATATTGTACAAAGATAAGTGTATATGTAGCCAATGTGTAAATGTAATGCATTTATGTTTCACCAATAATCCATTTTCAGTTTCTGTATGCACTTTGTTGTTTTTCTATATACACATGCTTATGCATGTATATTTCTTTTGGGGAGCTTTTATTTTATTTATTGTACTTTTGTTGTGTGACCTCTGACATCTTGTGACTTTACTCTGTAAATTCACGGGTCTCTCCTCAGTATGCTGGACGCTGCAATGAGGAGAGGTAGGTTTACACCGATACACACACAGATAGCATGGTAAAGTAGGGGTAGAAATGCTAAATGGAGGCAAGAATCGTACCTGGAACAGAGACTTATGTGTAGAACCTTGCTTTTATAAAGTTCTTGTACTGCTGTTTTTGTGTGTCACACCGTTGGCTGGACATTGTGATGAGACAATAAATCCTGCCCCTTGGTTGGTTAATCAGTGGTTGTCTTCTACTTATTATACATCATACACAACACAACGCAGAGTCCAGAAAGAGTAAAGTGTCAGACCAGACCGGTTACACATATCTTGGCAGACTATGCATTATTCTATATAACTATGCCTAGAGTGAATCCTGTGAAACTTGTCCATCTTCAACTGTGTCTGATGTCCTATGATTAGTATATAGTTATATAGTTAGTATATGCTTGCTTAATTATATTTACAGTTCATTATACTTTGTCCACGAAGAATTGTTTTCCACATATCACAAGTGAGGTCTACAAATTTAAAGATTTCATGGCCTCCTTCAGATGTCAGTTATTATAACAAAATGTCAGTTATTTTACTACCTATGACATTTGTCCATTTTAATAGATCCTAAATTATTGACAGTGAAATTGATCAATATTCTAACTTAATTGTCACAACATAATTACTGGACAAAATTCAATAAGTTTTCTGCATCCCACACAATGATGACAGAACATCTCTCATGTTGAATTAAACAAAGCTCAAGTTGTGTTTGGGTTTCTCTCAGTTGTTTATTTAAAGAGCTATAAACAGTCTTTTAATGGATTTGGGTAGATAAGGAATTCATTCTATAACTGTTACTGAAAAGAAAATAATGTCTAAATCTTATAAATATTGTTAGAATATATGACAATGAAATAAAGATAGCTAAAACAATTTTCACAATACCTTGACCAAAGTGCAATTTATGTATAAAGCTAAATCCCCTACATTTAGTGCATGAGAAGCAGGAAAACAATAAATGGCACCATCACCAGCACAGGAGAGAGACCAGCAGAGTGTGCCACTGCATCTGAAACAGACATACAGTACAACAAAATTTCACTCTTTCTGTGCGCATGTGTGTGTGCGTGCATGTGTGTGTGTGTGTGTGTGTGTGTGTGTGTGTGTGTGTGTGTGTGTGTGTGCGCGCGCGTATACTTACCCCTAGAAAAGTGGCAAATTTGTCGAAGCTCTCCAGTGCTATTTTTCCAGCTGACCTGGTTGCTATGGTTACAGATGATAGCGCCCTCTTTAACATTCAGATGTAGGAAAAAGCCTCCATGTGAAATCTTTTTGTCTGTAGAGCAGGAGCTGCTGCTACAGCTGGAGTTCAGTGAGAGGTCATGACCTTTACAGGTGACATAACAGGAGTCACTTTTGGTAGGATCTGACCTCAGGTCAGGAGTATTCACTGGATCTGAAACACAAATATATACTTTTACTTATTCATTCCAAACATAAATTCTCTTTGCATGGAGAATGACTAAGTGCACAACTTAAAATATCAGTAACAAATATGGCATTGAAACTGAAAGTACATAACTTAATCAGTCTTGACACTGATATAGGGATTTATTGAGAATCAGAATAATGATTCGAAATATCCACTTGTCCACTCAGTCACTATATATTGTTTTCTACATCAAATGCTCACTACATAGTGCACTATATAATGTGTGAGTGGACATTTCAAACACTGCATTAGAATCAGAATCAGAATCAGAATTTACTTTATTGCCAAGTAGGTTTACCCTTACAAGGAATTTATCATAATTTCTCGCTACCAGTTGACTTTATTATATATTGTTGGTGAAGTTGTAGATAGAGCAACTCTCTCATAGTAAATCACTTACCAAGAACCATTATGTTGTACTTAGCAACACCTTTGATCATACCACCAAAGATGTTCGCTTCATAGAGTCCTGTGTCTGTCTTTTTCAATTTCTTCAGTGTCAGAGAGAGAGTTTTTGTATCAAACTCCACTCTGTCCTTATACTCATCTGTGTCATCAGGGACAGGACGCCCTTTTTTATAACTCAGTATTTTCGTACCATTAAATGTCCATTTAATTGCATCAAAATCCAGCATCTCATGACTCTTAACATGCAGGTAAACACTTTCTCCTACTGACCTAAAGAGTTCATCAGTGGATTCTGTAAAGAGAGAGAGAGAAGAGAAATGGATTCCAAACATTCCAGCATTCAGTGCAATCAAATATCAAGAAAGTCTAAGATTAAAAAAGTAATAAAAGTAAAATAAAACTCATTTTAGGGAATGTATTAATATATGAATATATATGTGCATCCCTCTCGCTCTCTGTTTATCTATCTCTATATCTATCTGCCTGTCTATATGTCCATGCTTATGTGATAGATAGATAGATAGATAGATAGATAGATAGATAGATAGATAGATAGATAGATAGATAGAAAGATAGATAGATAGATAGATAGATAGATAGATAGATAGATAGATAGATAGATAGATAGATAGATAGATAGAAAGATAGATAGATAGATAGATAGATAGATCGATTACACTCTTACACAGAGGACAACAACAGCTTATTATTTAAGAGTGAAAGGTTGTGCCATATATAGTTGCAGTATCTGCTTGGAGATATAGGACATGACAGGTACAACTGCATTTTGATGCACATTTATGTAGATATCAAAGTAAAACATGACATTTCTACACAGTGACTGTTTATCAAAAGAACATTACAGTCCATACCAACACTTGAAGCTTGAAGAACAAAAACTCCTTACACTTCAGTACACACTATAGGCACACATACTGTTAAATCACCACATACATAGTACACACCAGCTTAAAGTACCTTTAAGATGACAAAAGTCATATTAGTTTGACAATCAAGGTTTCATTACATCATGATGTTTAGTAATGTTTAGCACCTTACATCATAAGTGAATGAAAGTAAAAAAACTACTGATCTGAGATCAGACAGTTTCAGTCAAACTGAACTATATGGTACTATACCAGATATGGTTGACATACATTCTTTACCTGTGACTGAGGGACGCACTGTACATTGTAAGTGGGATTTGCATGCACTTTATTTTAAGAAAAAGAGATAACATGGTCTAATATAAGTCTAGTATTCACTCAGTGCCCTCTGTGAACCATCAATGTTTCAATAAAAACAGTGGACACTGGTTCAGTGACAAACACTAGTGCACTTCCACGCCATCACATGATCAAAATATTCCTCCCCGAGGTAATAGGTCCAGACACATTTTAGTTGATTAAAAGATTGAGTTTTCACTGCCGTATCTTTCTCATATTGAACCCCACCCTTTTTACCCCAGACCAGAACTCAATACTTCCTGTATTATTATATTATTAAAATAAAAAAAATACTATTCGCTTACAGTTTTCTGAAACTGTATCATTTTCTTTTTCATCCATCCCAATGGTAACGCTTAATTAAAACAAAGCCTACGGCTGGCTCAGATATCTAGTCAAATTCAACCAACAGCACAAAAGGACAATTTCCAACCGACAAATGGTTCCGTGTCACGTTTTTGACAAGCCCAGCATGGCCACGAGAGGAAAAAGGAAGGAAATGTTTTGTTGATTTTTGATTGTTATTTGAAAGTAGGAAAAAGGATTTTTCAGCATTTGTTTTTTCAGAAGATTTTTTTACTGTGTCGTTTTACTTAATATATGAACTTCTGCTCAAACGTTTGGTTTTAGTTTTAGCTGCACATGAACTCACATACACTCATGAGCCAACAAACATTCACACACCTTACCTACTGATACAGCGAGGATAAGTATTCCAAACACAAGTAGGCTGGTGGTCTTCCTGAGCATTTTGATGGATAGAAGTGTTGTTATCGTATTACTTAAAAGTCTGTTTGTCATTTCTTTTTTTCTTTTTTTTTTTTTAGATGCAACTGCTCTCACTTCTTCATTTTACACTTCCCTGTATGATCTGTTGCAGGAAGAGGCGTTACTCCACAGATCTCATCAAAAATGCCGTAAACTGTCGCTTTCAAAGTAAAACTGATGATGCCTCTTCTGTCAAATGTGTAAACTGTTGACACAAATTGCTGTTAGAGGCTGTACAATCAAATGCTATCTATCTGGCAGGCAAAGGGACATTTGGGAAAATCTGATAGAAATGTTTGAGAGCACTGATGTCATATCTGGGTTGTAATTCTTTCTGCTCACACTCTACATTAAGTTTAAAATGTGAGTGCACAGGATATTGTCTGTGTATGAATGACAGAGCTGCTTCCTTTTAGCCACAACCTTACTTATTGATTATGTGGTATTTTAGTCAAATTGATTATGTGGTGTTTTGATCAATTTCTTGGTTGTCAGACTGAAGACACATCTTAACGCTGTGCTTTTAAGCCATTGGCAGTGTTTAGACTATAATAACAGTGGTATCTATGAGCAATTTGTGTATATACATTAATTGAGATGACACTGTGAATGGCATTAATATAGACAATACACAGTTATGTTTCTAATTGCCACAGTTATTTAAACACATTTTTCATAGCAGCCTACACAATTCCAAATGCATATCACATATTTCCAAATTCATAAACACAGATCTAAGGTCTGGCCAAACATCAAACTTCTCACACAACTGAACATCCTATTTGAAAGTATGTTATCATTTATCTGAAACCTTGCCTTTGGATGACAGTACAACTGTCATATAGACAAAACAGAGTTTCTAAATGATGTACTTGTTTAGCGAGAAGCGACGTGAAAAGTCATTAAGCGCTTTTAAAAATGGAATAGGTTCTTTCCGTTTTTGAAAAAAAACACATCTTCCTCATAGTGAGGAAAGTTTATATAGGGCAACGTCATTTTAGAGACTTCCTTTCCAATAACAGCACCGCTCTGAACTCAGACGTATGTGATGTTTTAAATAACTGTAACCACTGCAGTAGAAGCCTTAACCCAAGAGATGAAAAAATGCAACAAAAGAGGAGACTTTACTCTAAACAAGGGCAAACAGAGAGTCACAAAAAGGAGACAAGATCAGGGAACCAAGAAGTGCAGTCAGACAGCATGAATCCAAAGATGATCCACGATAGGCAAAGGACAAGTCAAACACAAGGGGAACCATGTATTCATTGGCTAAACTAAACCAGGTTAATAAACGAGAAGCAGGATCAGGTGACCGTGACAGTAAAGTAACAGGAAACAGGTTGAAAGGAACATTACACAATACTTTCACTAACCTTTTGCTCACAGATGATGAGCAAAAAGTATCACACTTTAGAATTACAAATATTACACATTCTACAAACATTCTACAAATACTACTGTCAATTGCAAAAAGGAAGAGTCTCAACAATAAAAATAAAAAAAAGCGCCTAAAATCTACCATGCTATGTCTGAAATGGTCTACTTACAGTTCAAATATTCACTAAGTCTGGATGGTGTATCTTCTTCTTCTTCTTTTTTGTTTTAAATCAATACCATAAATTTTCTATCATCATTAAAAAAAAAAAAATCAGTTGTACATTTTGCCTGCCGGGTGATAGTTCTTAAAGTGAACAGAACACAGTCTGTCACTCTGATTCTGTCCTGCTCTCAAATCAAATCTGTGTGTCACGGTTTGTAGAACAAGCTGGATGCGTGCGCAGATCCCAGGAGAAGTCTCCTGTGCCCCATACTCTTCTGGAGGCAGAGCTCCTCCGGTCCACCTTGCCTTCTCCACCGTTGCCTCTAGCCGGGGTTCAAAGATCGCACAGAACAGGGAGATGGGCTTGTCATAAGAGGCCTTAGGGAAGATGAATGGTGTAATACCAGTAGTACCTTCCTCTCTTTCCCATTGGTCAGCTGCCCATATCAGTGCTTGCCCCTGTAGGAGATATACTACCTATATCCTGTTACTGTCACCATGGAGCCCCTCATACGCAAAGTACAGGGAGCACCGAAATAGGAACTCCCAGCACTCCTGAGGGGACCTGTCGTACCTCTCTGGTCGTCTGACAAATTGAATACAATCTGCTGCATCCATGGGTTGGTGTGGAATTCTTTCACTGTTTGCGGAAGAAGCTGGATGCATGCACAGGGTTGTCTCAGTTTTATTCGAACGGAACATGATACAAAAGACTCCTAGGGACTTGCAGACAAAGGATTTAGGCTTCACAACACAGGTCAACAATTCAGCTCAATTCCACACAAACACAAAGGGCAAAACTAGTATTCATACATGACCAAACAGATCCTGGGTGGCAGGGTGGCACGGTGGCACAGTGGGTAGTACTGTCACCTGACAGCGAGAAGGTCTCGGGTTTGATTCTCAGCTAGGCGGCCAGGGCCCTTTCTGTGTGGAGTTTGCATGTTCTCCTCGTGTCTGTGTGGGTTTTCTCTGGGAGCTCCGGTTTCCTCCCAAAGACACGCAGGTTAGGCAAACTGGGGACACTAAATTGCCCCTGGGTATGAGTGTGTGTGTCCGCACTGCAATGGACTGTTTCCCTGCCTTTTGCCCTATGAGCTCTGGCTCCAGCACCCCCCGCAACCCTAATTAGGATAAGCGACTTAGATAATAAGTGCGTGAGTGAAAAGGACCTTCAAAATTTAACTAATGAATCAATTATCGAGAAGCAAACCAGGAAGTAACAACAAACTGACGAGCAGAGGGGGGGAAGAGAGAGCCAGGGCATGTGACTGTGAGTGACTTTACATTCATATTTCCACTGATGCCGCTTGACCCAGGAGTATACATCTGAATAGACTGGTCGGTCTAAGAACCCTGATGGAAAGAGAGTCATTCTGTTTTATTAATGAGCTGTTTTACCTTTAGTGACTTCTGTGTGGTGTTTGTCTTATCTAAAATGTGATTTATTTGCCTAAAAGCACCGTTTAATAGTCGAAAGCAGTGGTTCTCAACTCCAGTCCTGGGGACCCCCTGCCCTGCACAACTTTTTTTTTTAACTCTTCATTATCACAGTTAATAGAGCTAATTAAGGACTTGATGATTAATTGATCAGTGGAATCAGCTGTGTCAGTCCTGAGCAAAAACAAACATATGCGGGACAGGGGGTCCCCAGGACTGAAGGTCCCCGGGACTGGAACTGAGAACCACTGGTCTAAGGCAGTGGTTCTCAGTCCTGCTCCTGGGGAATCCCTGCTCTGGATATCTTCTATCTATCCTTGCTCCAAACACACCTTATTAGTGTGATTATCATGCTCTTGATTAAATCAGGTGCACTCAATTAATCAAAAGTGCCACTAATGAGTTTGGTCAGGTATGTAGAGTAGGGAAAGATGGAAAACAGGATTGAGAACCACTGGTCTAAAGAAACCATACTTCATATTGGCCCCATAGTGAGCAGTGCTGAGTCCACATGGGGCAACAGTGACACCTTCTGTTGACTCTTTGACACCCCCAGGTGTGAATGACCTTTAGAAACATACACAGAGGAAGAAGGAAAAAACCCCCACAAAAAAAGTGTACTGTTTAGTAAGGAGTGTTACTTCATTCATTTGAATTCAGTGACGCACAGGCACCTGATTGCCTGGGAAAAGAAAGACAGAGAGAAAGAAGGAACATGAAAATGCTGTGTGAGCTTAGCTGTGGTTTAACAGTAGGTTATAATGGGTGTGACTGAAACAGTCAGAGGTTTGGGGTGTAACATACAGATGTGCATGTGATCGCTCTGTTGAAACAAGCAGAAATTAGATAAACTGCCTCTACACTGGATATACTATAAGTTCATACAAGATCAGCCCAAAATGATGCAACGCTGTGTAACAATGACCTAATTTATTACTCATCAGCTACTTCAGTGCCTTTTCAATTCTCACACAAATATAATATTAATATATGCTCATTTCAATAAAGATTAATATTGTATTCACAAACAAGTATGAGTTTTCCCCACTACAACACAATCCAAAACAAAACCTAAAATTCTGTCTTCCTGTCTCACGCAGATGGACAGATTGGATGGATACGTTGAGTAAGCTATTTATTAAACCACAGGGTTTTCTGAATCAGAATCAGAACCAGAATCAGAATCAGAGTCACTTTGTCAAATGTGAAGGACAGCTGTTGACACCACTTTGCAGAGGACAACACAAAGGGTTAAAAAATATCAGAATCACCTTTTAACATATGTGCAAATAAACATTGTACTAAGTAGCAGGATTTATAAAAGAAATGAAAACAATAATATACATGAGACAATAAAATGCGACTTTAAAAACGTTAAAGACAAATTAATATAACTTGCAAAGGTTTGACAATGTTTTCAGAGAATGTTGTAATAATGAAATTATAAACTTTATATTATATTACTGCTATATTATCAATGTAATGTGCTTCTAGGTTGATTATGACCTTTACTAGTGAAAAGGTGAGATTATGACATCATATTAGTACCTGAAGTGATTCGTGTCTGGGAAATGACTGTCACTATTCAGTGAATATAAAAATAAGTATTTGATTAGGTCTCTCAGCAGACAGGTGTAGTCACCATAGCTTGGTTGGTTAGGTGTTCAATGCTAGGATTGGCCCTGGCCAAGCCATGGCTGACATCAGCAAGGGCATGCAGTCAAGTAATGTGCTACTCTGCCAAATCCAAGTCCCTGCAAAGGACACCGCTTAAGTCCAAAACAGGGGAGAAAAAAAGTACCAAAAAAGAGAAGTCCCAAGCAGCTGTGACCTAAAGGTTAGAGAACTGGGCTTGTGACTGTAGGGTTGCTGGTTTGATTCCCACAACCAACCTCCATGGCTGTGTGCCCTTGAGCAAAGCACTTAAGTGTTCCCATGGTGCGAGGAGCCCACTGCTCCTGTGTCTGGAGTGTTGGATGGGTTAAATGCAGAGGACAAATTCACTGTTCACAGTGTGTATGTAATCATAGAGATTTACGTTTACATAAAGCAGGAACATTTCTCAGCGGACATGGTTTACTGCTTTTGTAGTCTGCTGGTTTGAATCTGTTGTAACAACTGAAAGCACAACACATTCATAAAGGTAAGGCTCCCCCTACTGGTCAGATCAGTGTCTGAAACATTGAGATACTGGTTGCTGTTGCTTTTTTTATGCTTCCCGGCATGCAACGCGGGAAGCATGTTGTTTTCGAAAGAGGCCCTGGTTTTCGCTATGTGTGTGACTTTTTTTTCCTTTCCCTTTTCCTCCTAGGCCAGACTCATAGAAATGTAGGTCTGATTTGCACCGAAACTGTATATGGCATGTCAGAAATGGCATGAAACTGTACGTTAAAACTTTTTTTGTTTGGGGAGGGGGGTAGGAATGTTTAGGTAGGAATATTAAAAAAAAAATTGAAAGTACTTTTTTCAAAGCGTTAAGCACTCTAGGTCGTGGGTCCGAGGGATGTCACACTTGGTCCTGGACGGAGCTCTAGGGGTCTATTAGTGAAATTGTGCGGAGTTTATTGATATTTTCTATAATTTGGGAAAGCTCACCTGTGCCATGAAATCATGATTTCATTTATTTCCCAGGGTTAAAGTTTACAGATGTGAGGGGCGAAGGCCCCGTCCATAAAGAAATTCTATATGATATCAAAATGAAATGGGAGGCAATGTGATACTTGTAGTACTGGAAATGTGCCACTAGAGTGAACTATAGCCTTCCCCCGTGTGGAGCAGCATGACACATGCATGTGTGTCATGCTGCTGTTTAAAAAAATGACTGAACAACGAGAACGTGAAGGGGTTTAGGGTGCATAATGTAGAGACACATACTTAATGTATGATTCATGATGTCATGTTAGTAATTTGATTTTATATGTTTGATGTACATTCTTCTTCTGAATATACGTTGAATTAACCAAGTTCTGTAACTATATAAGTGTAGCTAAAGAACTACATACGAACATGTACGTGTCATTCATTGAAAATAGTCGATTTAGATGCCTGAACAATGAAAGCGACAATGGAATTATGGTATCTTGCGACTTTGCGCATAATTTAAAACTAAGCTTTATGTCAACTAATCGTGACGTGACTATCAGTGTGAAGACAACGCATTATATACGAACACGTGTCACTTAAGACTACTGTTTGAAATGACCGAACAACGATAACGTGAGAGGATTTATGGTAATTGGTGTGCAAAGAAACAGCTTCTGTTCATACAGAGACACATACTTAATGTATGATTCATGATGTCATGCTAGTCATTTAATTCAATATGATTGATTAACTTTGGTGCTGGGAAGCGACCTCTATTTCTTCTTCTTCTTCTTTGTAATCTCTGGGGTAAAGTCTCCATTCTGAACTCCTTGGCCATGAGGGCCTTGTGACTGTGTCGTATGACGGACACTTAAAAATCTGTTTATCATAAGAAGCAACATGAATTTAATAAGCATTAGCGTAAACGGTCTCAAGCGTTGATGTGGCCTCTTTGGTTTCCATGGTGACTTGAAGTTCCCCAACAGCGCTGTAAATAGTGGACGGATTCTCAGTTGCGTCCTGGGGAAATAAAGACAGGGAAAGCTGCTACGACTAAAATCAAGGGAAACAGATTGTTCTAGATATATAAACAGTAATCATTGTCTGATGGGCTAATTGGGATATTAGCTCCTTTTTTTTTTACTTAAATGACTACACTGAATACTGGAGACGTGGTGCTCTGTGTTGCTGGAAGGTCTCCGTCATGGGGTTGATATAACATGGACAGTCTGTGCAAGCTTCAACCCAGTCCTATTACGCGAGTGAATAAGTTTCATATCCTCATACTGCAAAGGGTAAGCGTGATACTGCCTAAGGGCGTGTGTTGTTTAAGTTCCAGTTCCACTTCCTTGATAAATAGCTCCATTCTGGTAATGCTTATGGTAATCAGCTGTCAAGGCAAAACTCAACACAAGAGTGATATTTGGAATGCATGTTTGTTTGAGCAAAAGTCAGAGACAAGATAAATCTATAACTGCTAGCAGATGGTTTGTTTGTTTTTTGGGGGGGGGGGGGGGGGGGGGGGGGATTTGGCAAATTGTCATGGTAACTGATTACAACTTGTCACGTTGAAATCCTGACTAAGTTTACTAGCGTAGCACAGAAATCTATAGTGTTATTAATACACAGTGAACAACCACCTCACCATTTATAACTAGCATTCCCTGCATCTAAACATGTATATATGTATTTAAATTACCAAAAGACAAGAAGTTTCACAAACTAGAGTGTTTCTCATAGATTAGATAGTGTTTCTGCGTGTACCTTAACTCCTTAACTGAAATAAATAGATAAATAAATAAATAAAATACTCACAAATATGTCCTGAGGTACTTCATATGTTGTGTCATCAATCTGTGGTGTATCTGTAAAATTATGAACATATAACATTGGAACACATCAGTGAATGCAGGCTGTAATAAGACTGTAATAAGGAGCATCTTACTTAATCAGTGTTCCAGTATTATCCTGTATAATATCAGATTGTGGAAATACCTGACTGTGGTTCCGCTCTTTTGGTTCTGACGCGACTGAGAATAAGACAAAGGAGAAATAAGACCAGGACAAAACCTGAAACAGCCGCTCCTATTATCATGTAAACGGATGTGGCATCAGGATCACTGGAAGTTGCTGGAAGTGAAAAAGCTAGTGTTAGAAAGCATGTTAATATGGTGTTGAATTGCTGCATATTTAACATATCGAACTGAATGGAACAGTAAAATTGAACCACACCAGCCATGACCATGTTTAAAAACTGATATCAGTATATTGTGTGCGTCTATGTGTGTGTGTGTGTGTGTGTGTGTGTGTGTGTGTGTGTGCGCAAGTGCGTTTGCATGCGAACATATACATATACCCCTAGAAAAGTGGCAAATGTGTTGAAGCTCTCCAGCGCTACTTTTCCAGCCGAACTGGTTGCTATGGTTACAGATGAGAGTGCCCTCTTTAACATACAGATGTAGGACAAAGCCTCCATCTGAAGTCACTCTGTCTGGAGTACAGGAGCTGCCATTACAGCTGGAGGTCAGTGAGAGGTCATGAGCTTTACAGGTGACATTACAGGACTCACTGTGGGTGTTATCTGACCTCAGGTCAGGAGCATTCACTGGATCTGAAACATAAACATATGCTGTGTGTGTGTGCGTGTGTGCGTGTGTGTGCGCGTGTGTGTATGTGTATATGTGTGCAAGTACATGTACAATAGGGGATGTTTTAGTGGGGTAGGAGAGGAGCGCTGAGGCTATGGGTTGCTTTTCCTTTCGAGCGTGAGATTGCTATAATTACTCCTGTAGGGCTGAGAATGTCGCCAGACTCATTTAACTCACTCTCCTGAGCATAGCTGTCCTGATTTTTAAAGAGCTGTGATTTATTTCTCATACTTTGAGCACAGGATAGAAAGCCCTGATCCCCGAACTGCATTATCCGCTTTTTTTCTGGTTAAGATACAATCATGCATGTCTTTGGGCTCTGGCATATAATCATCTGTGACTTCCTGTTTCACCAGGGTATGAATGTGGGGTGACACACACACACACACACACACCTGTGGCTTGAACACAAGCAAGGACAAAGGCCTGACTCTATAGAGATTTTGTATGAAGGAGTAGTGTCAGGTCCCATGCTCTATAATCTCCAACCTCATTAAACATTGGTGGAGGAGGGTGAACAAGATATTCAATGCAGGGGCGCCAATAATTATGACAAATATTTTTCAAAATAAAATATATTTTGAATAAAATATATCCTTCTTCCCTCACTTCTAAAGTAATGACATCACTGTAAAATATGTCATATGTTATAATATTTTATATTATTTGAATTTTGCTTAGCATAGACACAACTGGAAAAAATAAAGTGAATTTTATTTAGCACTTTAAGCTCATATTCTTCAAGGGTATAAGTAATTATGGTGCTGCCAATATATCAAACAAGTTTCGAATCCTTATTTCAGAGAACAACTTCAACATGTCAGACCTTCAGTGCATTTTCGTTCTGGCACAGCAACAGAAAAGACAAGCATCACAGAATCTAAAAAAGCCTCTGCCATACCTTCATGATGAGAACACAAGTGTTTAATCTCCATGCTGTCCATGCTCCGGCTGATTTGGTTGCTATAGTTACAGATGATGGAAGTGCCTGTGACATACAGAGTGAGGACGGAATCTCCAGATGAGGTCATTTTCTCCTCAGAACAGGATCTGTTGTTACAGTTAGAGGTCAGTGAAAGGTCATGACCTTTGCAGTTGAGAGTTACATTACAGATGTCTCTGGTGGACCAGTTAGACAGAATACTCAGGACAGGACGCTCCACTGGACCTAAAACACACACACACACACACGCACACACGCAGGCACTATTTATTTATTTAGCAGTAACCTAAATGCCTTACACAAAATTACATAAGTAATTACACATGTATAAAATTAAGCAGTCCATTTATGTCCAATTAGTTGTATAGTTATCCTGCCGTTGTATGAAATAAATGTTGTCAACATCATAGTGAACTGACAATGAAAATTTGGAAATAACAGTGCTGAAATCATTGTAGTATTACTGTTATACAAATACAAGTGTTTTATGAGCCTACCATGTGTAGGTAGCCATGCAGACTCAATCCTGTGTTCTTTAAACAACTACTGAAGCTGGTATTTACTTTCTTTTTCTCAGGTTCAAACACATGCACGTTCAGTAGCCATCGAAGCACAGATTACTCTGGAACAATTTCCAAAATAATGTTCCATCTTCTGACTCCTGGAGTCCTGATGTTACTGTTCTCCCTTCTGTTTTCTCTAATTCCAATTATCTGCTCAACAGCCATAATAGAAAGCATTCCTATGCTGAGTCTCAGTTCTACCCGTGGCTTATTATAGCTCAAAGACATTTCCCTAATCATTCTCTCCCCAGACCCATTCACTGGCCATCTCAGGCCCAAGACTCTGTAGAATTCTGTTTCTATAGAACTCAATCTGTTACTAGAATCGCTATGATAATAGTAAACAGAAAGGAAGTGCAAACAATATTAACCTGCATTTAAACAGGTAGTGTCAGTGTTAGTACAGTATAAGTCTTGACAGGGGTTTCATATTTAAATTTACTGTAGTGTACTTTACTCACCTAGAACAGATATCCTGTACTTAGCAATATCTCTGTCACTGTCACCAGTTGTTTTTGCTGTGTAGAGTCCACTGTCAGTCTTCTGTAGGTTCTTCAGTGTCAGGGAGAAGGTTTCATTATTAAACTCCACTCTGTTCTTATAATCATATGCTATCTCAGTATCATTGTATTTATTCATGTAAGTCACTATATTCTCTGATGAATTAAATGTCCATGTTAAGATTGAAAACTGAGTTCCTTTGTCTTCCTGGATGTTCAGTTGAACAGATTCACCTTCCTTTACAAACACAGATGTCTCATCACCAGACACTGTGGAGACAGAGACAAATTAAACCATCAAAATATGAAGACAGAGTTTGACTGAAAATTAAAAAAAAAAAGTTGACTCCCAGACAACCTGCTTCTTTTTAGGGTGAAGTCTTTAAACTCTAACATTTTTCAAAGAGCTCAGAGGCACTTTGAAAAATGTCATACTGGTTTTTGGAACCGTGACATTTAAACCTGACTCATAAACACAGATTATCTGTTACCTATCTATTATTCCTCGGAACACTGGCATGGTTGCAAATTCGTGACATAATCACAAACTGTTGTTGAATCTGAGGTCTGTTGTTATGATGTGTAAGATCACAAGCCCAGTTGGTAGGTGCTTTCTGTATTACATTTTTATTCTGATACATCAAGTAACACCATTTTGCTTATTATATATGGAATAATATTCCAATGAGAATAGATTTGCCATGGGCACAGAACAATATGCGGTCCAGTGAAATCAGGGATAAGGTGATGTCAGTCATTGTTTGCTCTGATCTGTGTTTTCTGTCACATTCTCTGTGAATGCACTGCAGCATTTTGAGCTCCTGGGAGATTTTAAGGATTGTGCAGCTTTAACACAGGAAACCACAAACTGAGCTGCTGTTTAACACATTGTGCATTCACAGTTATAGCTGCAACAGCATCACAATTGAACACACGTAAAGGTAAAGAACTGAAGAGAGCATGAACTAGAAAGGTCACCCAAGATCAACTCTGTACCCAAATTCAGAGCACATTTCTCAAAAAAAAAAAAAATCTTTGGGACTTTAATCTACTGTAAAAATGACAACATAAAGGCATACAGAAAACATGAGCAAGGGCAACAAGAATTTTTTATTTTGCTGCAGTAGTAAATGGATGTGGAAGGACTTTGTTCACTGTTGTGGTATCATGATGGCAACAATGACAATCACCAAATTCTCACACAATACATATCTTATGGAACCTTTATCTTTAAAACATCTGTTCCTATTTTTGCTCTCAAACACCTCTGCCACCAGATGTGTCCAAGCCAAGCCACGATAGATATGTTTGAGACAAGACTGAACTTTGTGTTGGAAAACAGGGCAAATAAATTAAACTGTATATAAGATGGATACAAAGTGTGTATATAAACCTTTTCCTCAAAGTAATGAATGATGATTGATTTGAGATTGGCCTTACGTTCCACATCTGTCTCCTGACTGACTGTTTACTGAAAAAGGAGGAACATGCTAGACATAGCCTTTGGTAACTAATAGTTTTCAGTGATGCCTTTGCATGCTAGATGCTGGAGCTGGATATGATGGAGCTGGAAATGTCTGCAGAGAGGTGCAAGGAGGCACACGGGCACACAGTATTGGACAATATTTTGCTGCCACTCACATACACCACAGAATCCACACAGCCAACCTGGCCCTGGTTCATTCTACACAGTTTCTGCTGGTTCTGAACACCTGACACACAGTTCAGGAAATGGAGCCAGTTCATTTGGTCTGTGTGTACCAAAAGTTGTGTCACAGCCTGCACCTCATTTTGGACTTTTTAGTTTGTCATGTCCTTGTGCGCCTGTTCTGTCTGTCTCCGCCCCCCACCTGTTCCCGTTTGTCTCATTATTAACCTTGTTAGTTTTACCCAATCCTGTTTTGCCCTGTTTAGTTTCCCTCTGTATTTAAGTCCTAGTGTTTGCCTTGCCTTTTGTCTATCGTTGTTTGTGTTTTGTGCACACTGTTACGCTGCACCTTTTTGTTATCGGCTTTTGTTTCTGTTCTGCACGTGTATTTTGATCTTCATTTCAAGTAAAGTCCTCCGTTTGTCACCTTCAACCATCGTGTCTTTGCACTTGGGTCCTGCACCACACCACCAGCGTGACAAGTTGGAACATATGTACTGAAGTGTTGGTTATACCAGAGCTACATTAAGCACTTTTAATGTATTTTATCTCTTCTCATGTCAGATTAATTTTAAATACACTCCAAAGGATACGTAAAAGTTATCAAAATGTAATGGAAGTATAACAAAGAAACATAAACTACTTCTGTAATATTATTTTTTCAGGAATATGATGTCAGACTCAGTAGAACATGCTAGAAGCAAAACAAGGGTAGTTGGAATGCATACCTGAGATGGAGGTCAGAAGAAGAAGAACAGGACATAGAGGGAACCCATCCATTGCAACTGACTGTAAGAGGCAAAAGACAGATTTCCTGTCTCACTTTTGGGAGATGCTCAAAACCTCAAAGTGCCTCCGATCACGGAAGCAATGTGATGATTTATGTTCCGTCAGCACCTTGCTCTGCCCACATTCAGTGTTTTTTTTTTTGTTTTGTTTTAAAGGATGGTCATTGTTGTTGTAACCCCAGGGTTGCTGCTAAACCATGTGACCTTCTTCCACTCATGCAGCAGACTTTGAATTTGAGAACTTAACCTCAGGGCTTTGCTTCACTTTACCATATAATATTCTGATCTCATGAACTTTTTTTTGGCAAAATTTGGCATGTCTCTTTTGATACTAAAGCAGACTGATTTTCCAACATTGCTTTCTTTTCGTCTCTGTTGTGCATATATTCCAGCTAGTCAGTTTCAAGCATGGGCGGCGCAGTGGGTAGCGCTGTTGCCTCACAGCAAGAAGGTTTCGGGTTCGGTTCCCGGCCGGGTGCTCAGGGTCCTTTCTGTGTGGAGTTTGCATGTTCTCCCTGTGTCTGCATGGGTTTCCTCCGGGAGCTCCGGTTTCCTCCCACAGTCCAAAGACATGCAGGTTAGGTGAATTGGAGACACTAAGTTGCCCTTAGGTGTGTGAGTGTGTTTGTCTGTGTGTCTGCCCTGCGATGGACTGGCGACCTGTCCAGGGTGTTTCCCCGCCTTTCGCCCTATGTGCGCTGGGATAGGCTCCAGCACCCCCCGCGACCCTAATCAGGATAAGCGGCTTAGATAATGAGTGAGTGAGTTTCAAGCATGAAAACCATCTGGACTTCTCAGGAGAGTGGTTCCTCTTGCCTTTGCTTTCCCGTTTGAATGGAGTCGAGTGGTAAAAACTGTCCTGCTGCCATTTAATTACACTGCAGAATCCTAACCTACCTACGGTTCATTCCACACAGCTTCAGCTGGTTCTGAACACTGTCTTCTTGTGCGCTGGTGAGAAGACAGGCGCTTTAGTTACTCTCAGATGCTCTAAAGTACCTGTCTCTTGATGAGATGATGATTTAATTGATTGCTTTGTTCTGCTGAAAGGCCAGCCATGATGTGAAAGATTTCATGTCTTCTTCTGAATTTAATTGTTCAAAATCTACTCTCGAAAAGGTTCAGTATTTTCAGAAAATGTAAGTTGTTCAAGAGTACTGTCATAAGAGAATGTGCATTTACTACTCTCTTCATAAGTACCTACAGGGTAAGTACTAATGGCAAATGACTGGACCAGTCAGATCAGTATGTAGAGAAAATACAGAATAATGGACAAACAGGCATGAGGCATTCCTTTTCAAAAAAGTGGGCTTTTTTAATTTTGAAAAGTGTTTTTGAATTTGTATTTGCCAAACACCACTTTTTCCCACAACAGCAACAACAGCCAACACCCCAGCTTTTCAATACAGCGAATGTTCAGTGTTGTATTGAGTGTATAATAGCGTCTTATGTAAACAGCTGTCCATCAACTGAAATGTTGTCTCAAGGGCAGAGTTTTCCCATGTTCATAACTGAGCAGACCCACCTCTCTACAGTGCCTGCACTGATCACATGGAAAAACACTCCCTTAATGATATGCATGTGATTACATCAGAATTTTACTTCGTTTTCAAAAAACAAAACAAAAAAGGAAACAATATTACAGACAATTTAATGTAACCTATGTAGATTTAACAATGTCCTGACTGAATCTTGTGTGAATTTAATCCTGCATTTACTCTTACCCTACTAATATAATGTTCTCCTGGATTAACTCTGACATCTGCTGGTGAAGAGGTGAGATTGTGACATCATCAGTCTAAAGGGCTGTATGTCTGGGAGATGCCTGTACCTCATTCAATGAATATAAAAACAAGTAAACTGCCCCAGAGGTCTGTTATATTTTCCAGTAAAAATACACTGAGTTTGAATAACATCAAGCCATTCCTGTGTCTTAATACACACCTAATCTGGTTTACATCAACAAGTTGACCTGGGTCTTATCCTCCATCTGTGGTCACGCAGTCAAGACAAACTTAATCATACATTATCACATCTCAGTACAGGGTCTAAATAAAGCAGACATGTCTTAACCCTGTTCAAGTCTGATGTTTTGAATTTGTTGGAACAACTGAATGCATAGTAAAATCATAATAGGAAGGGCTCCTCTTCTTGGTTAGAGCCTCGTCTGAAACATCATTTAAATTACCAGTTCCTTTTTCTTTCTCTTTCTTTTAATTGTATACTCTCTATGGCAGAGATCTTCAACAGGGGATCCGCAACCCCTAGGGGGTCCTCAGAATTACTGCAGGGGGTCTGCCAAATTATTTGATCCTAAGCATTTTTATTCTTCCAAAAATTAAAATATGTCCAAAAATATACATTAACCCAAATACAACCTATAATAAACAAGCTAAATATTTTTATCTTCCACATATTCAGTTCACTTCTGTACAAGTAATGTAAGTCAAACTGTGCATTCTTGATTTTCCAAAATAAAAAAAAGAATTACAAAAAAACATGTTCCATAAATATATGAATCTTTCAATAGTTATTATTTTAATGGCTTAGCATTGTATACACCATCACAAAGTACTTTTATACATGGCACTACAGGTCGCCCTACACGTTACTGTTGGCTCGGTTTAATATGCAACACAGTTTTATACGATATGTAATAAGGGGTCCCTTATCAGCCAAGGGGCCCTTGGCCTGGAAAACGTTGAAGACCTCTGCTCTACAGTAAAAGCCTCCATTCAAATATGGACGAATGCTTAAATAGAAGCAAATAAATCTGAAGAAAGAGAACCTCATGATGATTCTGAACTCTGTGGCCATGGGGACATTATGACTGCATCATAGGACTGACACTTTTAGAGTTGTCAGGTTTATCTTTAGAACGATTGTTATGTTTGCAATTAGCAAAAGCATAAATGGTCTCAGGATTTGATGTGGTCTCTTTGGTTTCCTTGGGAACCTGTGAAAGTTCTTCCAAAGTACTGTGAACAGTGGACGGATCCTCAGTTGTCTCCTGGAGAAGTAAAGAAAGGGTAAGTTACAAAGACTACAGTCAAGGGAAACATATTGTTTCAGATGTAAATAGGGCTGACCGGGATATTAGCTCGATTTTTTCATTTAAAAGACCACACTGAAGATTAGAGATGGGGGGGCTCTATTATATGGGTAAAGGGTCTGTCCTGTCATGTTGATATAAGGGCACTGTGTGATTTGCAGGTTTCAACCCAGTCCAAGTGCCCAGGTGAATAAGTTTTATATCCTCACACTGCAAGGGTAGGCGCGGTGCTGCCAAAGGACTTATGTTGTTTGAGTTCCAAATCCACCAACAGTGAAGAAGTTTTCTGACAAATACTCTCATTATGGTGATGGCCATAGAAACTAGCCACAATGTCAGAAACTGATCTGATGAAAGAGTGGTTTTTGGACTACTAGTTTCTCAGTGGTACCACAGACTTGATTAAACTTGTTAGGACTTACATTTCGTGATGTGAAATATCATACATGTATGTTTCTTTGGGCCATGAATTGCACTATTGCAAACACCAGTACTATTATTATTCAATTAAATAGTAAAAGAGAGTCAGACATAAAATGTGACTAGAATTCCGAGCAGACATGCTCAGATATAATTTCGTTTCATCTGGAATTTTGACAAGTTGTCATGGTAACTGTCATGATACCGCCCTATAATGGAATTGGATTTGAGCTTTACCACTGACACACTAGAGCCCAATGTACGTCACAGATTAGGTGGTGTTTCTGCGTGTGCCTTAACTGATATAAAAAAAAAATACTCACAGATATGTTTAACTAATGCATGGATTGTGTCATCAATCTCTTGTGCACCTGCAAAATTAAACAGACAATATTGGAACACATCAGTGGATATAGACTGTTATGAAGAGAGTTTTACTTAATCAGTGTTCCAGTATTATTGTATAACATAAAATCATAGAAATACCTGATGTCTGTGCCGCTCTTCTGGTTCTGACATAAGTTATGAACAAAGAAAAGGATATATGAAAACAGAACCAGGGATGAAAGAGTGACTCCAATTATGATATGAGAATGTGTAGCATCAGGATCTTCTAGCCCTAGAAATGAAAGAGGTAGTTTCACAAAGCTTGTTAATCTGTCTAACAATTGCTCCGTGTTTAACATCTTTAATATTCAAACTGAATGAAACATTGAGGTTGAGCAATACCTGCCAGGACAACGATCATTCACAGATGAAAACTGAATCAACATTTGTGTATGTGTATGCATGTGTGTGTGTCTGTGTGTGTGTGTATGTGTTTTGAAATTAAAGACAAGATTTCCGGCCACAAATGGCAGAAGTGGGTTTGCTTAAAAAAAAACACGCACACATAGAAAAGGGATGATCATGTAGAAAACAACCTAATCCCTGCTGTGAAATCTGGTGATGGGTGTGTGATGGTGTGGTATTGTTTTTTAAATTCGAAACGCATTGGGAAAGTTGTCAATATACATGGCACCAATGACTCCATCAAATATTAACAGATTTTAATATAAAACCTGGCTAACTCGGCCAGATAGTTAACACTTTGTCATGGCTTGATCCTCCAGTGGGATAATAATTTTAAATGCACGTCTTAATCCACATAAAATTATTTACTGACCAGGGAAACAAGCTTTTGTGATAATTACCCCAGTTACATTGCCCAAACCCCACTGAAAGCCTGTTAGGTGAACACGAACAAGGACCAAGAGCCGAATTTGGAGAGATTCTGTGTAGAGGAATGGTCTCAGATCCTTTGCCCTGTGATCTGCTACATTATTAAGCATAAAGCTGTTATCTTGGCAAAGGGGGGTTTTCAAAGCACTCAATCGCTGGGGTACCAATAATTATGACACAAATGTTTTTCAGGATTAAAATTTGTGTTAAATATTTTCTTTTCCTCTGAAATAAAGATATCACAATGAAATTACATGAATTTCCCAGTTTGTTTTGCACAGAAAAAAAAATGTTAAACAATAAATTGCCTTTTATCCAGCATGTTTAAGTAATTGCAGTTAACTTAGTTTTGACAAAGTCAAAAATAAATTCAACATTCTAGTCCTTCAAGATTTTGTGACTGATACATCAGTAGAAGACTTAAAGCATCTATCAAAAACTTCTACTGTACCTTGATTGTGATGACACAGGTGTTTAATCTCCATGGTGTCCATGTTCCAACTGATTCGGTTGCTATAGTTACAGATGATGGAGCTGCCTGTGACATACAGAGTGAGGGCAGAGCCTCCAGATGAAGTCATTTTCTCCTCAGAACAGGATCTGCTATTACAGTTAGAGGTCAGTGAAAGGTCATGACCTGTACAGTTGAGAGTTACATTACAGGTGTCTCTGGTGGACCAGTTAGACAGAATACTCAGGACCGGACCCTCCACTGGACCTAAAACACACATGCACACAATTATTTGAAATTTACTTCAAGCACTCACTTTAAAGCCTAGAATAAAGTTTAAACTTAAGCAAGATATTTATTTCCAATTCGACATAGTCATGCTGCCATCATATGAGATTTGACACTGAAATCTCAAGAAATCTTGTTAGTTTTACTGTCATACATATCAATGTTTGTTTCTAGACCTACTGTGCTTATATTCCCAAGCAGTCTTAAAGAACTATTGATACTGATGCCTTCTCTTTTATTCTGAGGTTCAAACGTGCATATTTTGAGCATCCATGAAAACTCTGGATCACTTTCCAAAGAGACATTAATTTTTTTTAGTCTCCAGGACCCTATCATGATTTTTTATAGCTCAAAGAAGATTTCAATTCACATTCTACCTAGACTCATTCGCTGGCTGTCTCAGGCCCAAGATTCTGTGAAACAGTTCATGACATTGTCTACTATCAGCACTGTTACAATAAGGCTGAACTGCATGAAAATGCAAATAATAATATTAAACTGTATGAATATAGGTAGTGTCAGAACAGTGCCAGTCTTGAAGGAGGTTTCATATTTAAATTTACTGTAGTGTACTTTACTCACCTAGAACAGATATCCTGTACTTAGCAATATCTCTGTCACTGTCACCAGTTGTCTTTGCTGTGTAGAGTCCACTGTCATTCTTCTGTAGGTTCTTCAGTGTCAGGGAGAAGGTTTCATTATTAAACTCCACTCTGTTCTTATAATCATATGATATCTCAGTATCATTGTATTTCTTCATATAGGTCACTATATTCTCTGATGAATCAAATGTCCATGTTAAGATTGAAATCTGACTCCCTTTGTCTTCCTGGATGTTCAGTTGAACAGATTGACCTTCCTTTGCAAACACAGATGTCTCACCACCAGACACTGTGGAGACAGAGACAAATTAAACCATCAAAATATGAAGACAGAGTTTGACTGAAAATTAAAAAAAAAAAGTTGACTCCCAGACAACCTGCTTCTTTTTAGGGTGAAGTCTTTAAACTCTAACATTTTTCAAAGAGCTCAGAGGCACTTTGAAAAATGTCATACTGGTTTTTGGAACCGTGACATTTAAACCTGACTCATAAACACAGATTATCTGTTACCTATCTATTATTCCTCGATCATGACTGCCAGACACCATGCTTCTTTTAAGGGCAGGGTCTTAAAACTGTGATAATTTTTCAAAGGGCTCAGAAGCACTTAGCTGATTCCGGAACAGTGACATTTAAACCTGACTCGTAAACACAAATTATGTAGTCCTCAAAAAATACTTTGGTATGACATAGTACGAAATTGTTGAATCTGAGGTGTGTTGTTATGATATGTAAGATCACAAGCACAGTTGGCAGGTGCTTTCTATATTACATTTTTATTCTGATACATCAAGTAACATCATTTTGCCTATTACAATGGAATAATATTACAATGAGAGTAGATTTGCCATGGGCACGGAACAATATGCGGTCCAGTGAAATCAGGGATAAGGTGAGGTCAGTCATTGTTTGCTCTGATCTGTGTTTTCTGTCACATTCTCTGTGAATGCACTGCAGCATTTTGAGCTCCTGGGAGATTTTAAGGATTGTGCAGCTTTAACACAGGAAACCACAAAGTGAGCTACTGTTTAACACATTGTGCATTTACAATTATAGCTGCAACAGCATCACAGTGGAACACAAGTAAAGGTAAAGATCTGAAAAAAGTCATTCAGGGAGGAATGTGTGCTATAAAAGCCATCCAAGATCAACTCTGTACCCAAATTCAGAACACATTTCTCACATTTCAAAAATCTTCTGAAATGCACTGTAAAGATCACAACATAAAGGCATACAGAAAGAGCAAGGACAACAAGAATTTTTTATTCTGCTGCAGTAGTAAATGGATGTGGAAGGACTTTGTTCACTGTTGTGGTAACATGATGGCAACAATGACAATCACCAAATTCTCACACAAAACATATCTTATGGAACCTTTATCTTTAAAACATCTGTTCCTATTTTTGCTCTCAAACACCTCTGCCACCAGATGTGTCCAAGCCAAGCCATGCTAGATATGTTTGAGATAAGACTGAACTTTGTGTTGGAAAACAGGGCAAATAAATTAAACTGTATATAAGATGGAAATAAAGTGTGTATATAAACCTTTTCCTCAAAGTAATGAATGATGATTGATTTGATATTGGCCTTACGTTCCACATCTGTCTCCTGACTGACTGTTTACTGATAAAGGAGGAACATGCTAGACATAGCCTTTGGTAACTAATAGTTTTCAGTGATGCCTTTGCATGCTACAGTAGAATATTTGATTTTAGAGAATGCGGTTTAGAGCCCTATTGTATTTTTGGACAGGGATGTGATGGAGCTGGAAATGTCTGCAGAGAGGTGCAAGGAGGCACACGGACACACAGTATTAGACAATATTTTGCTGCCAGTCACATACACCGCAGAATCCACACAGCCAACCCGGCCCTGGTTCATTCTACACAGTTTCTGCTGGGTCTGAACACCTGACACACAGTTCAGGAAATGGGGCCAGTTCATTTGGTCTGTGCGTACCAAAAGTTGGAACATATGTACTGAAGTGTTGGTTATACCAGAGCTACGTTAAGCACTTTCAATGAATTTTATCTCTTTCCGTGTCAGATTAATTTTAAATACACTCCAAAGGATACTTAAAAGTTATCAAAATGTAATGGAAGTATAACAAAGAGGCGGAAACTACTTTTGTAGTATTATTTCTCAGGAATATGATGTCAGAATCAATAGAACATGCTAGAAGCAAAACAAGGGTAGTTGAAATCCTTACCTGAGATGGAGGTCAGAAGGAGAACAGGACATAGAGGGAACCAAATCATTGCTACTGAGTGTAAGAAGCAAAAGGCAGACTTCCTGTCTCACTTTTGGGAGAGACTCAGATCACAAAGTGAGATCACGGAAGCAATGTGATGATATATGTTCCGTCAGCACCATTCTCTGGCCACACACAATCAGTGTGTGTGTGTGTGTGTGTGTGTGTGTGTGTGTGTGGGTGTGTTTGTTTTTTGTTTTGTTTTGTGTTTTAAGGATGGTCATTGTTTCTGTAACTGAGACTGCTGCTGTACCATGTGAACTTGTTCCACTAAAATGGCAGACTTTGCAATTCAAAACCTAAGCCCACTTCATTGCTTCACTTTACCATGTAATATTCTTATATTGTTTGGGATTTTTGGTTTTTTTGTTTTGTTTTTTTGCCTGACATGTCCCTTTTGTTACTCAAGCAGACTGATTCTGCAAAGTGGCCTTATTTTTATCTCTATTCTTCATATATTCCAGCAGGTCAGTTTTAAGCATGAAAGCCGTCTGGACTTCTCAGGAGAGTGGTTCCTGTTGCCTTTGCTTTCCCTTTTGAATGGAGTCAATCTGAATGATGCAACAGGCACACACACACACACACACACACACAGGCAATGGTAAAAAACTATCCTGCTGCCATTTAACTACACTGCAGAATCCATGACCCTAACCCACCTACGGTTCATTCCACACAGCTTCTGCTGGTTCTGAACACTGTCTTCTCGTGCACTAGTGAGAAGACAGGCTCTTTAGTTACTCTCAGATGTTCTAAAGTACCTGTCTCATGATGAAGTGATGATTTAATTGATTGCTTTGTTCTGCTGAAAGGCCAGCTATGATGTGAAAGATTTCATGTCTTCTTCTGAATTTAATTGTTCAAAATCTACTCTCGAAAAGTTTCAGTATTTTCAGAAAATGTAAGTTGTTTGAGAGTACTTGTCATAAGAGTATATGCATTTACGACTCTCTTCATATGCACCTACAGGGTAAGTATTAATGGCAAATGACTGGACCAGTCAGATCAGTATGTAGAGAAAAAACAGAATAATGGACAAGACGCCATGAGCCATTCCTTTTCTGAAAAAGTGGACATTTTTAGTTGTTAGAAATGTATTTGAATTTGTATTTGCCAAACACCCCCACCACAACAACCATCACCCCAGCAATTCAGTATAGCAAATATTCAGTGTTGTATTGAGTGTTTAATAGCTTCTTATGTACACAGTTATATACACTTCCTTAATTATATCCATGTAATTACATCAGAATTTTACTTTGTTTTCCAAAAACAAAACAAAAAAGGAAAAGAAATTACAGACAATTTAATGTAACCTATGTAGATCTAACAATGTCCTGACTGATTCTTGTGTTAATTTACCCATACACTACTAATATAATGTTCTCCAGGACTGACTCTGACCTCTGCTGGTAAAGAGGTTAGATCGTGACATCATTAGTCTAAAGGGCTTCATGTCTGGGAGATGCCTGTACCTCATTCAATGAATATAAAAACATGTAAACTGCCCCAGAGGTCTGTCATATTTTCCAGTAAAAACACCCTGTTTGAATAACATCAAGCCATGCCCAAATCTTAATACACTCTGAATCAAACTAGTTTACATCAGCAAGTTGATCTGGGTCTTATCCCCCATCTGTGGTCATACAGCTAAAACAAACGTAATCATATATTATCACATGTCGGCACAAGGTCTATATAAAGCAGATATGTCTTAACCCTTTTAAAGTCTGGTGTTTTGAATCTGTTGGAATAACTGAATGCACAACACAGTCATAAAACAGAGGGCTCTCCATCTTGGTAAGAGCCTCGTCCCAAACATTATCTAAATTACTGGTCCCTTTTCCTTTTTCTTTCTGTCTTTTTCATATACTCTCTAAGGTAAAAGTCTCCATTCAGATAAAGCTGAACGGCTCAATGGTAGCAAATAAATCTGAAGAAAGAGCGCATCATGATGATTCTGAACCCTGTGGTCATGAGGACATTATGACTGCGTCATAGGTGTGACAATTTCAGAGTTGGCAAATTTATCACTAGAATCATTACATTTGTAATTAGCAAAAGCGTAAACGGTCTCAAGCTTTGATGCGGTCTCTTTGGTTTCCTTGGGAACCTGTGAAAATTCTCCCACAGTAGAGTAAACAGTGGACGGATCCTCAGTTCTCACCTGGAGAAGTAAAGAAAGAGTAAGTTACAATGACTGGAATCAAGGGGGAACACACTGTTCTGGACATATAAATAAAGCTAATGAGGAATCAGTGTACTGGGACATGAGCTCAATTTTTTTATTTAAATGACCACACTGAATATTAGAGACGTGGTCATCTAGTATGTTGATGGGAAGGTTTGTATTATGGGGTTGATCTGACATGGTTCAAGTTTCAACCCAGTTCAAGTGCCCAAGTTTCATGAATAAGTTTCATATCATTATACTGCAATGGTAGGCAGGGTGCTGCCAAAGCATGTGTATTGTTTAAGTTCCAATTCCACCAGCTGAGGACACTTTTCTGTCAAACACTTTCATTCTGGTAATACCCATAGAAACTGGTCTAAATGTCAAAAACTGATCTGAGGAGGGAGTGGTTTTTGGACCACTAGTTTCTGGGTGGTAACACAGACTTGATTAAATTTGTTAGAATATACTTTTAGTTTTGCGAAATACCATACATGTATGTTTATTTGTGTCATGAATTGCACTACTGCAAACACTAGTACTATCATTACTTGATTAAATAGTGATGATGTATAGCTATCATCACCAGTACCACCTTCTTGTAGAATTGAATTTGAGCCCAATATTTGTCACGGATTAGGTGGTGTTTCTGCATATGCCTTCGCTGACATGAAAAAATACTTACGGATAAGTCCTTAACTGATTCATAGATTGTGTCATCAATCGGTTGTGTACCTGTAAAATTAAAAAGACAATAGTGGAACACATCAGTGGATATAGACTGTAATAAGGTGAGTTTTACTTAATCAGTGTTCCAGTATTATTGTGTATAATTTAAGATTGTAAAAATACCTGATCCTTGTGCAGCTCTTCTGGTTCTAACATAGATTATGAACAGACAGAGGGTAAATGAAAACAGAACGAGAGCTGAAACAGCAGCTCCAGTTATGGTATGAACATGTGGCGCAGCAGGACTGGTTGCCCCTGAAAGTGAAAAGGCAAGTATTACAAAGCATGTTAATCTGCCTCAGAATCATTGCATGTTTTACATATCAAAGGTCCAAACTGAATGGAGGCGTGAGAAGTTACGGAGCATGAGATTGCTGTATTGAGAGCATGAGATTGCTGTATTGAGAGCATGAGATTGCCACATTACTCAGTAGGGGCTGAGATTGTTGCCAGTCTCCTTTAGCTCACTCTGCTTGTCATTGTTGTCCTGATTTTTAAAGAGGCATGCTTTGCTTTTTATGCCATTGACTATGGGATAGAATTCTCTGTTTGGGGCATTTCTGCTGATGCTACAGCTCCCTTTAGAATTTTCAGGCATGCTAAGTAAAGATTAGCAAAAACAAGTTCAGCTATGAAAAAAAAAGTTATTGTTGTTAATCAGCATAATCTTACAATATAAGGGTGAGAGAATTCTATCCCTTTCCACCATTAGGACAAGAATTGAAAAGTTTAAAAGAGATGGGGTTGTGATGAACCCGCCTGGAAGAGGACACAAGTGTATTTTGCTGCCATGGTTCAACAGAATTTCAACAAGAATTTTTCCCAAAAGTCACCCTTGAGGACTTGCAACTCTGACTCTTTAGGTCACCAGTTCTGCAAAACTACAGTTAGACGCCACTTCCACGCCAAGAAGTTGTTTGTGTGGTTTCCAGAAGGAAAGCTTTTTAGTGCCTTAATTTTTTTAAATCATCATTGGGCCTGTGATGGGAACTGGAGTCAACATTCAGATGAATCAAAAATGGAGTGTTTTGGCCGCAAACACCAAAAAAGGGTTTGGCATAAAACAAGGCATGGTCATACAGAAAGGAATTACATCCCCACTGTGAAGTCTGTTTATGGATCTTTGATGCTCTTGGGCTGTTTTAATGTCAAAGGCCCTGGAAAACTTGTTGGGGTACACTACATCATGGTCATCATTAAGTACCAGTAGACTTTAATTCATAATCTACTCGCAAGATTAGTTTCCTGATGTAAACTGCATTGAAAATCTGCAGGATGAATGAGCTCTCCTACTTCGTCGAACATTGTGTTGTCATCTTTGCAAAGGAAGGTGTACTAAGTGCTAAATACAGGGGTACTAGTAATTGTAAACCCAGTTTTGACTAGGTTGAACATAACTAACAAATCTAGGTGACTTTTATTCAGTTTTTCTAGCTCATATTAGTTGAGGGTGTAAATAATTCTGAAGGGTACTGTCTATCAAAGAGGGTTCAAATCCTCATTTCCATGAACATCTTCAGCATCCTAGCCCTTCAACCTATCTTGTTTTTGATATTTTAGTAGAAGAAGGCAAACAGTATAAAATCTCTAAAATCCACATAATACCTTCAATATAAGGACACGCATGTTGAATATCCTTGGTGTCCATTTTCCAACTGACTGGGTTACTATAGTTACAGATGATGGAGTTGCCTGTGACATAAACAATGAGGGTGGAGCCTCCAGAAGAGGTCACTTTCTCCTCAGAACAGGATCTGCTATCACAGCTGGAGGTCAAGGAGAGGTTATGACCTTTACAGCTGAAAGTTACATTACAGACGTCTGTGGTGGACCAGTCAGACAGAACAATGACAGGAACCTCCACTGGTTCTAAAACACACACACACACACACACACACACACACACACACACACACACACATACATTCCAAAAGGAAATTACAACTTAAGAAGGACATTTATTTATGATTAGATGCAGTCATCCTGCCATCATAGGTCAACATCATATCGATTTGACTCTGAAATCTAAATGAATCCTGAAAACCCTTATTTTTACTGTCAAACATATTCAAGTGTTTTTTGAACCCACTGTGCCTTGGTTACCATGCAATCTTAATCCTCTGTTCTTTAAACAAGCAATATGTATATTTTCCCTCTTGTCCTGGTTTAGACACATGCACATGTTGAGTAACCACCCAAACCCATCTCCTTTTGCTCTTCTCTCCAAAAAAATCCCCTGACTGGCTTCCTAAAATAAACTTTTTGTGTGTGTGTGTGTGTTTTCTACGTTTCTAGTCACTTTCTACTCAGGCTAATCACTGGCCGTCTCTGGGAAAGGTTCTGTAAAATTGTTTGTGACACTGTATCATAAGAACTGCTGCAGTAAGGCTGAACAGCAATGACAATGCAAATAATAATATTAAACTGCATGAATACAGGTAGTGTCAGTATGGTCAGTATGGTCAGTATTTACTCACCTAGAACAGATATCCTGTACTTAGCAATATCTCTGTCACTGTCACCAGTTGTCTTTGCTGTGTAGAGTCCACTGTCAGTCTTCTGTAGGTTCTTCAGTGTCAGAGAGAAGGTTTCAATATTAAACTCCACTCTGTTCTTATAATTATCTGATATCTCAGTATCTTTGTATTTATTTATGTAGGTCACTATATTCTCTGATGAATTAAATGTCCATGTTAAGATTGTAAACTGAGTCCCTTTGTCTTCCTGGATGTTCAATTGAACAGATTCATCTTCCTTTACAAACACAGATGTCTCATCACCCGACACTGTGGAGAAAAAAGACACCAACAGTCAAAAAAACAATAACTGTCGTACATCCTAATCGTTTGAAACTAAAATACAGAACAAAACAAACAAACAAACAAACAAAAAACACATGATCAACATTTATAACTAGTTTGTAGTAGTCAAGACTAACAGACACAAACATTGGGGAAAAAAAGTCATTCCATACTTAAGAATGATAAAAAAAAAAGATTGTGTTGTCCATTCACCCACTGACTTCTGTACAATGGCTATATCCAGTATTATCCACCAGGGGGGTTTTCCAGAAAGCAGGTCTAATGAAAAGTTAGTTAACCCAGAGCAAGTGGTAAACCTCCTAATAGAAGAGGCCTATGGCTTTGTTTTGCTAGGAGAATGATGCCATGGGGCTCTCTCTATTAGGAGGTTTACTACTTATTCTGAGTTAACTAACTCTGAGTTTTCACTAAACCCACTTTCTGGAGCACCCCCGAGTTGACTCGATTACTTATTCACAGTTTGGTTCAAAGGACTTTCAGATGTCACCATACAACATGGATGCAGAGAGGCTGTAAGCACTGAAATTTGGGGAAATAAAACCAAGGCCAGACAGGGTTGCATGGCCATCTGTGAGGACCTGAGACTATTTTTAATATACACAGCAAAACAAAAAAAGAAATGAGACAGGGTTGTGACTTTTAGTTTTCCCCATTTTTTAATGCTGTTTCATGAATCTTCTTTTGTTTTGCCTCTGCACACGTTGTGTATGACTGTGTACATCCAGGCAGGACACAACATAATTCAAATGTGCAGACTTATTGTGCTGGAAAAGTGCTGAGTTTTACAAAATCAGAATTCAGGCAGTCCCCGCGTCTGTATTCACTTCTGCTTTTTGACTGGTATACTGAGTACTGACTTCCCCTTTTTTAACACTTTGGTTTTTGCAGCAGCATGGAATCATTAATCAAGTTTATAAACATTTCCATTATGTAAGTATTTGCATTATAAATTGTCTTTGCAAACAATGGACTCAAAAAACGACCTCTGGTTAATATTTCAACATCGTTATGGAAGAATTTTTATTTATGAACCCAGACAACACTTGAGATCTCATGATGTGGGCCTTTTCAAGTTTACTTTAGCTAATTTCCTGTAATCAACCAAAATCACCTAACTCCCTCACAAATCGCTTTGTTTCAATACGCACACAGTGTTTACGTAGAACCAGCTCCCCCTCGCTATGTATAACCAATTTTTTTAAGGTTATGAAAGACATAAACTGATCCTAGTTCAGCATAGTAAGTGAGCTCACGTCTGTTTTTATTGTTGTTGTTGTTGTTTTTTTTAATATCCTGTTTGTTCAGTTGTCAGGGAGCCTAAGATATAAACGCTTGCCATTCTTTAGTTCTACCAGCATTTCTTTAAAACTCTGCTCCAGAAACTTTCTTGAGACAGAGGGAGATTCAGCATCTGTATGAAAATATTATCCGTTTGCTCATTGAAACCATCTTTAATTGTTTAAGATAAATGTCCTATATACTATGTCCTGAGATACATTTATATGCTGTCTAGAAATCTAATTGGATAAAATATAATTACGGGTTTTACCACAAGATGATCATAATCATAAATAGATCATAAATCATTTTTATGCCAGTGTATCCTCAGTATTTCAGCGAATGGAAGATGCAATAACTGGAAATAAACATAGGATACATTCATATAAATGCACATAGGAACATTCAAACTAGAGTTCAATCAAACTAGAATCACTGGATTTCTGTACCTGAGACATGGATCTGAAGACAGAGGACAGAGAGAAACAGCCAAGCGGTCGCCATCGCATGTGAGAATTCAACACCCAAACCACCCAACACCCAACTTCCTGTACTCTTCCCACTCAAAGGGAATGTGTCATTTCTGATTGTCTGTGACAAAAATGACTAGTTTCATAAACTCTTCCACTAACTTCCCCCATGCACTTGATCAGTTTCATCCACCATTTCACTCCAGTAAAACAAAACAAGGCACTCCACATTCTGTATCCCTTGTTTTGGTTTACTTGATCCCATTTTGTTTTTGAATGTTTGGGAAGCAGCGTCTCCTCAAAATAATGTTTACTGGCTGTCTGAACAAGTCTTACATCTGTGATATAAAACTATATGCAGTGCATCTGTATGAGTAATATATTTTATTCAAAATATACATGGACAAAGTACATTTTCTCACATTTCAGAATTCCCTGACAAAAAATACTGGTTTTGATAATCATTTTCTCCAAAAAAACAAACTGTCTCTCACACACAAACTCACACACTCACATCTCCTGAGTATAGCTATAGCACTATAAAGAATCTGGTTGAGACATTGCCAACACAGTGTGAAGCCAACAATACATCATAAATTTGAAGATTCAGTTTTAATGACTTAAATTTAGGTTTGACATGTTTCGGGAAAAGCTAGAGGAGGCACACTAACATAGAGATCACACTAAAAGAAAAGAGCCCTCATTTAACATTTTGTGAATTCAAATAAAGTCACAGCGGAAAATGTTATGACGGAGCAAACAGAACCGTTTGAAAAAGAGAAGTTATGGTCCTGGGTGTGGCTGAGAGTTGGGAACTATGGAAACACTCACAGGTTTCGTATTTTGGTCAAATTGACACACTCTAAAGAGTCATCATTTTGACCCTTTCAAATCTTTAACTAGTTCAAACTTTGTTATGTGACACTTCAACAACTATGATTAAGCTTTCATTTACAAAAGACAAATTAACTTTGTTACATACAAATTGACTTTCATCACAAATTTCACATGACACGTAGGGTTTTGTGTGTGTGTCTGTGTGTGTGTTTGTGTGTGTGTGTGTGTGTGTGTGTTTAAGATGATTTGATCAGTCTCTCTCTGATGTGGACAGTGATGACTGCAGAGATCATGAGGACCAGAGTAACAGAGAACAGCACCGTTTTCAGCAGACACAGAGAGACTCCAGCAGGGGGCGCCACATGATCTGAAAAATATACACAAACATACAAACACCACTTCAAAATGTGTGTGTGTGTGTGTGTGTGTGTTTACTGTTCATTCTTAGTGATTCCCTCTTCTGTTAAACAGAATGAGCTACTAATTTTCCATAGACTGTTTCCTCTACACTTTTAGTGTTGTAGCACTGGGTTTTTAAAGTAAACTTCTGTTGAGAGCTCTTGTCTCTACATAGTGATGCTGATGGTGGTGGGGGTATTACCTATTGAACTTAAACAAAGGAGTTTTATCACTTTTGATTCTTTTCTCCAGCTGACTTTGTTGCTAAGGTTACAAATGATAAAACCATCATTGATGTACAAAATGAGGGTGGAGTCTGCACACACACTCATTCTCTTCTCAGAGCAGGAACTACTGTTACACCTGGTGGTCAGTGAGAGGTCATGACCTTTACAGGTGACATTACAGGAGTCACTGCTGGACCAGTTAAACAGAGCAGTCAGGACAGGAGCCTCTACAGGATCTGAAACACATTGCACATGTTACTAGTCTCAATGCAGTGGTGACTTTTGAATATTTTGACAGCTGAATGAGACAGGAACACTTTAAAGCACTATAAACACACAAGGCTCATGCAGATACACAGTGAAGTCCAGAATCCCTGACCATCCTGTTGGTGCATCACCCAGAAAGCTGAATATAAAAGACTGTGTGGATTAAATGATAACAAGTGACAGTCATTTTGTTGATGGGGAGGGGGTCTCATGTTATCAAAAGCTATAATAACTACACATTAAAACTTGATAAACAGAATGATTTTTAAGGATTTAAATGATATTTTTTGCTCTTTCTCCTTTTTACCTAATTTTTGAAAATCATACCTATGTCATGTATCCAATTTATTCCATGATTGTCTCATGTACAGGAGCACAGTAGTTACGCACATATATGAATATAACACATGAATACAGAATACAGGCACATATAATGATATTAATAGACCCATGAATAATTCATCAACAATCATATTCAAAATTATTCAAAATCATCTTTTTTCAAAACAAAATGAGCACACATGACACAACCCAGCACTAACAGTCCAGTAACTGTCGAGTTATTGACTGATCTCCTGAGCAGGACAGATCTCTACTGATGTGTCCATGAGCAAGATACTCAACCCCAAGACTGTTCTGTGACCTCTGAGAGAGGGAGTATTTTAAATCTCTCTCACTGAGAGTGTGAGATAAATGAAATACAAATGTATGTTTCTGCTTGTTTACAATATTCTCAAAAGATTGATGAATAACTTATGTAGTTGCATAGTTTTGATAAAATTGTTTCAGAGTAGAGACTGCATATTTTAGTGAGTAATCTATTAATTAAGACTCACCTGGAACAGGTATCCTGTATTTAGCAAAATGTAGGCCACTCTCACCAAGTTCCCCTGCCACATAGAGTCCACTGTCATTCTTATGTAGGTTCCTCAGTGTCAGTGAGAGGGTTTCTGTATTGAACTCCACTCTCTCCCTGTACTGGTCATGAAGTTTTACTTTTCTGCTGTTATTGTTATACCTCACTATGTTGATAGTTCTATTGAATGTCCATGCCAGGATGTCAACTGACAGCCGATCATGTCTGTGGATGTCCAGTGTAACAGAGTCTCCCACTGGTACAAACACATCATTCACAGCACTGGAAAGAGAAAAGCCACATTTAAGACTCTCTGTTACTATGTCCACTAATGTTGTTTTATAAGGAGAAATAATATATCAGTTTCTCATTACTGACAAATTACATCCATTATAAACACGAACAACATTTAATAACATGTCATTGATAGAATACGGAGATCACATCTCTTATATCCCAAAGTCAAAGAAAAATTACGCATTTTCCAGCAGGGAGACAGAATTTCTTTAGCCTTCAACTCAAAACAATGAATAAGTCAGTCCTGCATCACAGTTTGTTCTACAATGATGTTCAGTTCCAGTGTGATGTCCAGAACATTCCAACAAGACTTACATCATAACCAAAAAGGAGGACATTCACATAATGTATATTCACAATTAGCATTTTACATTTTGACTAAAAGTCTTGGTGAGCACGTGTGTTTGTCATTTAAATTATATTGCAACCCACTGAATTAATCCTTTACAATTTTAACATGTTTAAATGGCTTTAAAGAATTTAACAGTAATAAGAGTATGCGTTCAACATGAGGATCAGCAGATGTTCATATGTAAGTCTAGGTTTTACATGGTCTCTCTTTTATGGTTGGTCCATTTATTGTTGTCATGGGAACTGGTTGACCAGCTCGATCTCGTGGCTACCTTCTCAGAAAACCAATAGAAGAACAAGCTTTTCTTTTGCCTGTATGCTATCTGCTGATGATCAAAATTTTTCTCCCATGGCGTCATTGGTGTAGCATGCATCACAGGAAGATGTGTTAGCCCGAAGTACTAGATATGATATGAATTCGGAATGCTTAATTCAGCACTCATTAAATCCACTGCTTCCAAAGAAAAGTGAATAGCCTAATCACGTTTCACATGTTACAGTTCAAGACACTGCATTTTAGTTTGATACTGGAGTACATTGAACAGCTCAACAATGAGAGTGAGTGATAGGAAAGAACTCCAACATTGCAGTGGTTTGCATTTTAAGTAAGTGCTGCTCAAATCAAATTTACAGTCCTAGTCATTTCTGGCAGTGCGGTGCCATGAAAAAGTATTTGCCTCCTTTCTGACTTTCACTTTGCAGCTAAAGGTTCCACAACCACTTTGTGGCTGTGAATGCTGGGATTTTTAACACAGGGTTATATGGTGATGCATTTCTGTTATTTTGTGTTCTTTGTTTACTTGGGCTTTCTTCTTTTTTTAATTTTACCATTTGATTGAATACCTGGTAACATTCATAGTCAAATATTCAAAAGTAAAGAAAATCAAATCTGGGACAAATACTTTTTCACAGCACTGGATGATTAAAATGATAAAAGATCACTGAAATACAGTACACACTGAAACACCATGAATACTCACTCACTGCTCTGATCAGTCTGAAAATATACTGTGTGAGACTCAGTCCTTGTCTAAAACCACAGGGGAAACAAGCTTCATACTAAATGATAAACAGACTTCACTGGTGTTGTACTCAAACAAACAGGCTTTTCTCTGCTAACACTTTAACAGAAAATTGCGGCAGTAATCAAATCATAGTGGTCATAGGCATCATTTAATTGCTTCAGAATAGTGTAGCGTTAAATTAATCTATATCTTGAATACACACACACACACAAACAAACAGACCTACCTGTTGTTATGGTCAGTATTCCTAATATGAGCAGTAGGTTCATTCTGATTGTCCTGATTAACAGAGTATGAGAGTTTATGTCATTAATGAGACTGATTCTCTATGGTGTCTCTATTACAGTGTGAGTCTGTCCTCCAGTGTGACTTCCTCATTTAATTGTCTAAAGTGGTACAGCCCCTCTTCTTAAATACCGCATTCTGCTCAGACCACAAAACATCACTTCACAAACATCGTGCTGCCATTATTTCTCAACAAGTCTGAACAGAGAACAAACACTGCAGAGTGGACAAAGGATCAAAAAGACAATGAAAAATCAGATCATTTTAGAGAACAGATCAATCAGAAAATGAATAGTCTAAATTATTGAAAACTGATTTTTTTCCCCTACCAACATAATGATAGGGACACTTCAGTTTACAGCAAACTCCCACTGTCATTGTTGACAGCTGCAAAAACTTTAATTCTGCATTTCAAAGAATCACACCAATATCCTTTCTCAAAGGTTTGACTAAATGCTGTCTGTGACACATCAAGTATCACACCTTATCACTCACATTTCACAGATCATTTTTAAATACAAATTCAAAAGCCATTAGGCTCAAATTTTAATTTCCTTTTGTGTCTCTGACAAACACACTGACTGTTACATGAAAACACACAGATTCTCACACACAAAGACTAGTCACTGTCACGCTGGTGGTGTGGTGCAGGACACAAAGATTGTAGTGACAAAAAGGAGGACTTTACTAACAAACTGAAGATCAAAATACACGTGCAAACTGGAACAAAACCCGATAACAAAAAGGCGCAGCGAAGCAGTATGTAAACTAACACAAACAACGATAGACAAGAGACAGGGGAAACACAAGGGCTTAAATACAAGAGGAAAGCTAAACAGGGCAAACATGATTGGATAAACTTAATAAGGGGGGAACGAGGTTAATAAATGCAACAAACAGGATCAGGTGAGGGGTGGAAACACACACGGAAGAGGAGCGCAAGACATTTCAAACTAAAAGTCCAAAATAAGATGCAGGCTGTGACAGTCACTCTGAAAAAAGCTTTTATTTTATTAATGAACTAGTGAAAATCAGTCCTGGTCAAACACCACAACGCTGAAAAAATTAATATGACACTATCTTACGGCTATGTATGTGTTACGGTACTTTTAAACCATCAGTATAATTTGAATGAAAATTTTAATGATATGAATTCTGATATAAATGTTCAGAGGGTCATGAAACATGAGATAGATGATGGGAAAATGCACAGTTCCCAAATTTCACAATCATGTTTTGTCTGGCGCTATGTAGACATAAAGGAAATGATGGTAGAATGAGTGAGGCATGAGTAGAGAAAAGAGAAGTTACTGTGTGTGAGGTTGAGAGTTATGATACTGTGACTGATCAGAGCAGTTTGAGGGAATATGATACATATGTTTTATGAGTCTTACAGCAACTGAATAACAACACAACTGCATTTGACTGATGTTGCTGAATAAATAAAATGTACAGAGAATAAAGTTTATAAAGATTTATAAAGATCATTATGTCATAAACTATACTCTTATTCCCATGTATGTGTTTGTGTGCACATTTGAGTGTGTCTGCATTGCTGACATGTCGCTAGTGTGTGTGTTATCAGAATCTCAACTTCAAATAATGAGCAATTACTCTGTTACTGGAGTTTAAGGTCTGTCCTGACTGAAATATCTGTTTACTTGGTCACTCATGTGATTTCCTAACTCAGGATGTGGCCATCTCTTCAAATAACCACATCACACGCTTTTCTTTTGATCATAATACTGCTGCACTAAAACACCGTCAGTGCAATTTGTAATTTTCCTTAATAACTGTAGCATGTGTATTCAGATTAATTCCTTTATTCACAATTCACCAGCTAATGAAAGCTGTGTGTCACAGTCATTCACTGTTATAATGATTGTTCTGTCAGAGACACAATTTCACACTTATGAAAACTCATTCGTACAGTAACTCATACACACACACATACACACACATACACAGTTCTCTGTCCACAGGAATATGTACAAACATAACTGTAAGGAAGTCTGAGTAAAAAAATATTGTGGGTATGAGATAATTAAATTAACTTTAGTATTTATCCCATTGACTGCAAATGTAAGTATGATTTCTCTAAGTCATAGATATATATAAGTTTATGTCTGTTCCCAAAGTGTCCAGTAAGTTTGAAATGGAAAGTGAGTCTATTCAACAAAGAGATTCAGATTTCTGTCTTAGTTTGGTGTTAAACCATCACATTGACCTTTGTGTACATATGAAAAGCTGCTTATTTACCAGGCAATTATAGGAACAGAGTAAAGTTTAATTTTTAGAGTTTCATTCTTTTTTGACTGTGTTCTATCCTCTCTAACCTAAACAACGTTTATGTGAAGTCTTCTGTGGTCTGAACAGGGCGTGGTTTTTTAAAAACAGGAGTTGTGTCACTTTAGAGAAGTAAAAGAGGAAGTGGAGGACAGACTAACGCTATAACAGAGACACCACAGAGTCACTCTCTATCTCTGTTTATCAAGGCAATCAGAATGACTCTACTACTCCTGTCTGGAATACTTACCCTAATAACACCATCAGGTAGTGTGTGTGTGTGTGTGTGTGTGTGTGTGTGTATGTGTGTATGTGTGTGTGTCTGTGTATCTGTGTGTGTGTTGTGTAGATATGAATGTAAAAATTCATGTCTGAGACACTATAAAAGCGCTTTAAACCATAAACAACCATTATCTAAAAAGGCTCCTGTATGTTTTTGAGATAATTCATTACAATAATCTACTGTGTAGTGGTATAATGATGGTCAGTATTATCAGCAGGAACCCTCTGAGAAAAATGTAATGTTTGTCTCTATCTGTCATACACAGAGTTTGTACAAAAGACTGTGTATTAAAAGTAATTCTGGGCAAAACAGACATAGTGTATTGTGTGTTCTTTATGTAACAATCACAATTTTAAAATAACAGAATCTCTTTCTAACCAGTATGCAGTAAATAAAATTAACTTTAGTATGTATGCCATTCACTGTATGTATAAATATGAGTTCTGTTTCTGAACAAGCTTTCAGTCAAGGACCATATTCACTTTTGTCTCTGTCTCCACAGTGTCCAGTGCTGAGAAATCTCTGTTTGTAAAGAAGGGTGAATCTGTTGAACTGGACATCCAAGAGGACATGAGGACTGAATATTCCACTGGAACCCTCTAATGGAAATTTAACACATCAAAGAGCGTAGTGAGCTATAACCTTAAATACAAAGATCTGGAAGTAGCAGGTCCTTATAGGAACAGAGTAAAGTTTAATATTGAAACCTTCTCTCTGACACTGGACAACCTGCTGAAGACTGACAGTGGACTCTATACAGCAAAATTAGCTGGTGAAAGTGACAGAGAAGTTGCTCACTACAGGATATCTGTTCTAGGTGAGTAAATGACAGTGCAGTGAGTTTAAATGTGAAACCCTTATCAAGATTGACACTGTGCTGACACTTTCTGTTTTCATCCAGATTAATATTATTTACATTTTCATGCAGTTCAGTGTTACTGTACCAGTCCTTACGACAGACAATGTCACAAACAGTTTTACAGAGTCTTGAGCCTGTGTCCAGTAAGCACGTCTGGAGAAAATTTTCTGAGGACAGTTTTTTCAGCTGTAAATAATCATGAGCGGTAAACTTAAAAAAAAAAAAAAAATTGAGGTCGCCCTCTTCTGGATGTTGAGCCCATTTGTGACGTTAGCTCAGTGTTTTACCATAATATCAGGATTTGAGGAGTCAGAAAAATGAACATTAGTTGGGAGAGAGATGCAGAGGGAGCTGGGTTTGAATGATTACTCAAAAAGTGCATGTGTTTGAACTGGAGAAAAGAGAGATCAGTACCAGTAACTGTTTAAGAAAAAGAAAATTAAGATTGTGTGTTCACCTTAAGCACAGTAAGTCCAGAAAACAAAATACAGCAAAACTAACTACTGATAAGGAGAAAAGTTATTGTTCAATACAGGATACATGTCATAGGTGAGTGTTTCAATAAGGACATGTTTATGTGTGTGTGAGTGATGTATCTTGTACAAATGAATTTCCATTAGCATGAAGCTCTCATTGTGATGAAACTACTAGTGAAGATACCTCTTTGAAATGGATGTTTCATTGAGGGTTTTTTTTTTACCCTATGTTGTCTTTTCTTTAAGATACATAGTACTAAAGAGTTTCATTAATAAAAGAATAACTTTTCACTTTAAAAAGACTCATAAGGCCTGGTAAATCACAACCTCGTGGTAACATCATGCACATTGTGTATATGTGTGTTTGTGTGTGTGTGTGTGTGTGTGTGTGTGTGTGTGTGTTTCAGGTCCAGTGGATGCTCCTGTCCTGTCTGTTCTCTCTAACTGGTCCAACCATGACTCCTGTGATATAATTCTCAACTGTAAAGGTCATGACCTCTCACTGACCTCCAGCTGTAACAACAGCTTCTGCTCCGAGGAACAGACCTCATCCCGAAGCTCCACCCTGAGACTGTATTCTACAGACAGTGCAGTCGTCTGTAACCATAGTAACCCTGTCAGCTGGGAAAAACATGACATGGAGAGGGCTTTGAGATACCTCTGTCCTTTTTATAAAGGTATATTTTTTAAAGTAAAAAGTACTTAAAATAAAAATAATTTTAAGGAGAGACACCAATTCATCCATAACAGGGTTTGCTTTGTCCAGATCTCACAGTATTAAATATGTCCAGTGTCTTGTCTGTTGCATGTGGTGTTTTTGTAGTTAGAGTGTGTCACTTACAAGCTTGGTTTCTGAATTTGGTTAACACTTTGGTCAGTTATAGAAAAATCTTTACTTCCTGGTTTAGACAGAGGCTCAGCAAAGTTTACAAAGAGCAATGGAGGGCAGACAGTGACGTCATCTGGAGACCCCACCCTCAATGTATACCTCACACACATTTATGTTATCTGTAACTATAGCAACCTGTACAGCTTCCAAAATGAAACAACAGAACTAAATCATATCTGCTTTCGTAATAAAAGTATGCAAACAATACACACGCAGACACATACACACACACACACACACATACACACTCAAAGATGCACACATAGATTGTGAGCTGCTGTTTGTATGTTTGTGGGTATTTTTCAGATCATGTGACGCCCCCTGCTGGAGTTTCTCTGTGTCTGCTGAAGACAGTGCTGTTCTCTGTTACTCTGGTCCTCATGGTGTCTGCAGTCATCACTGTCCACATCAGAGAGAGACTGAAATCATCTTAAACACGCACACACGCGGGCGCACACACACACACACACACGAAACCGTGTTCCAGCTGTCAGTAAGCCCGAGATGTAGAAGATTGCCATTATTTTGTTCTGCCAGCATTTTTTTTAAAACTCTGCTCTGGAACTTTTCTTGAGACAACAGGAAATTAAGCATGTGTATTAAAATATTATTTGTTTGTTTATTGAATCCATCTTTAATTGTTTTAGATAAATACGAAATGCTCTAATACACTGTGACGGCTGTGTGTGATGGCCACACATATAGGCCATTGCATCAGTTTAGTTTCAACCTCATTTACCACATACACATAAAATCTGCAATAGATAACCACACAAACAACCATTTGTCCTCCACAACCTTTTATTTGCTTTCAGTTTCTGGGTTAAGTGCACAAACTTGGTTGCTGAAAGATTCTGTTATTCACCATTATTCATTGTTACCTGCCTAGTCATCTCTCCAGAATGGTCCGTCATCGAAAAGGGGTACGTGTGGAAACACAAGCTATTTATTGGGTTCCCAGAGGCAAGGCGGAGGGTCATACCATCTTTAATTATCTGAGGGGACCAGACATCAACTGGTGTTTCCTGATTGTTCTTAATGTGTTTGTTTTGTTTTCTTTAATAAGATTATTGGTTAAATAACCAATGTATGGTTATGTAAATTTCAGTGAATGCATTAGTTATAATTATAAGCTTAGATATTTATGTGTTTGCCATGCTCTGTTGTTTCTCACCCCCTCTGTCTGTTGTTTGGTGCAGGTCACCAAACTATATATGTGTGGGAGCTCCGTGTGTTTAGGCTGTCTTTTGTTCCTGTCTCTTGGTCCTGTCTTTTGTCCCGGCGTATCTGAGCATGACTTATTCTTTTTTTTCCCTTTGAGGCTAAACTGATTTCTGCTGGTTGTAGACCTCCATCACTGGAGGCCAGAGCAGACTTTTTTTTAGTTGTATAAGAATCATCTTGTTTTGACTTTATTTTTGTTTCACTTTCGGTTTGCAAAGTTTAATTTCTTTTTTTTTTTCCCGCAATGAACACATGCAAAATAAACTGCAAAATTCTGCACTGCCACTCCTGTCTCTGTGCCCTTCTCTTGGCCAGCGCTTTACATACACCTATATGTTGTCTAGAATTCCAGTTAGATCAAACATCATTCAATGCTGTAACATAATATGTAATATAGCCTAGTACTCAATAATTTGAATACCAGTGTATCCTCAGTATTTCAGCTGATGTAATATTTGGAAAGTAAATCACACGTTTATATACATAAACATAAATTACATACATATAAATGCACACTGGAAATGCACACATGGATTTCTGTACCTGGGACACGGATCTCAGAGGACAGAGAGAAACAGTTTCCATCGCATGTGAGAATTCCACACCCAACATTCAACAACTTTACTCTTCCCACTCAAAGGGAATGTGTCATTTCTGATTTTGTGTGTCACAAAAATGATTAGTTTCATAAACTCTTCCATTAACTTCCATCATGCACTGATTGAGTTTAATTTACTCACCCACTACTTCACTCCAGTAAAACAAAACCAGGCATTCAACATTCTGCATCCCTTGTTTTGGTTTACTTGATCTCATCTTGTTTTTGAATGTTTGGGAAGCAGTGTCGACTGAAAACAATATTTGCTGGCTATCTTAAGAAGTCTTCAAACTGTATTATAAAACTATACACATTGTATCTGCACCATGAATATATTTTATTTAAAAACTTACATTTTCTTACATTTTAGAATTCCCTGAGGAAATCTGCTCATTTTCTCCAAAAGCAAACTCTCTCTCACACACAAACGTACGCACTTACAACTCCTGACTATAGTTACAGCACCATAAAGAATCTGGTTGAGACATTGCCAACACAGCCTACAGCTAACAATACATCAGAAGTTTCATTTTAATGACATAAATGTAGATTTGGCAAATTGCAGGAAAAACTAGGGGAGGCACACGAACATAGAGATCAGACATCACAATAAAAGAAAAAAACAAAAAACCCTCATATAAAACTTTGTAAATTCAGATAAAGTCATAACAGAAAATGATATGACAGAGTAAAGAGAAACCAGTTGAGAAAGAGAAGTCATTGTCCTGGGTGTGAAGTTTATTAAAAAATTAAAACAAATTTTTCAGCTGGTGACCAGTGCTGAAGTATGTAAAGGTTTATGAAATCACACAAAGTCATTATTGCATCATTTCAGAATTCCCTGACGAAATATACTGGTTTTGATAATCATTTTCTGCAAAAACAAATTGTCTCTCACACACTCACATCTCCTGAGTATAGCTATAGCACTATAAAGAATCTGGTTGAGACATTGCCAACACATTGTGTAGCTAACAATATATCAGAAATTTGAAGATGCAGTTTAATGACATAAATGTAGATTTGGCATGTTTCAGGAAAAGCTAACATAGAGATCAGACATCACAAGAAGAAACAACAACAGAAAAACAGGAGAAAAAACAACCCTCAGATAAAACTTTGTAAATTCAGATAAAGTCATAAAAGAACATGATATGACAGAGCAAAGAGAAACCATTTGAGAAAGAAAAGTTATTGTCCTGTGTGTGGCTGAGAGTTGGAGATCATGGGGGAAAAACCCATAGGTTTGGTAAACTGACTTCTTCTCTCTGGTTTATTAAAAAAAATGTATGTGTTAAATCTGTCACTTAGTGACTCAGACAAAAGCAGTACTGAAGTATGTAAGGGTTTCTGAAAGCACCCAGACTCATCACTTTGACCCTTTCAAATCTTTAACTGTACCTGATACTTCAACAGCTCTGATGAAACTTTTGATTACAAAGGACAAATCAACTTTGTTACACAAAAATCAACTTTGATCATACATTTCATATTAGACTCAGAGTGGTGTGTGTGTGTTTGTGTGTTTGTGTATGTGTGTGTGTCTACGATGATTTGATCAGTCTCTCTCTGATGTGGACAGTGATGACTGCAGACACCATGAGGACCAGACCAACAGAGAACAGCACCATCTTCAGTAGGCACAGAGAGACTCCAGCAGGGGGCACCACTGCATCTGAAAAATACCCTCAAACATACAAACAGCACTTCAAAATCTATGTGTGTGTTTACTGTTCATTCTTTGTAATGCTCTCTTCTGTTAATTATATGAGCTACATATTTTTCATAGACTGTCTCCCGTACATTTTTAGTGTTGTAGCACTGGACTTTGAAGGTAAACTTCTGTTGAGAGCTGTTGCCTTTACATAGTGATGGCCGGTGAGGGGGTGGGGTGGGAGGGTAGTTTTATCTCTTTTGATTCCTCTCTCCACCTGACTTTGTTGCTATTGTTACAAATGATGAAACCATCACTGATCAAGCTATAAGTCACAGGTCATCTACACAACCTGTGTATCAATCTGGGCCTTTATGGCTGAGCAGTAAAATGAATGAATAGATGAATGAATCACCTTTTGTAGGAGAACAAAGTGTTATGTTCTTTGAATCATGTCTCCAGCTGATTTTATCACTATGGTTACAAATGATGATACCATCAGTGATGTACAAGGTGAGGGTGGAGTCTCCAGACACAGTCATTCTCTCCTCAGAGCAGGAACCACTGTTACACCTGGTGGTCAGTGAGAGGTCATGACCTTTACAGGTGACATTACAGGAGTCACTGCTGGGCCAATTAGACAGAACGGACAGGACAGGAGCCTCTACAGGATCTGAAACACATTGCACATGTTACTAGTCTCAATGCAGTGGTAACTTTTTGGAGATTTTGGCAGCTTAATGAGACAGAAACACCTTATATCACTATAAACACAGAAAGCTCATGTTTATAATATTCCTAAAAGTATGGGGAATGACTAATATAGTACCATAGTTTTGGTAAAAATAAAATTTGTAGTAGAGGCCACATATCTCAGTGGGCAACCTATTGATTTCGACTTCAGACATCAGAGAGAGGGTTTCACTGCTGAACTACGCTCTCTCCACGTACTAGTCGTGAAGTTTTAGTTTTCTGCTGTTATTGTAATACCTCACTATACTGATAATTCAATTAAATATCCATGCCAGAATGTGAAATGACAGCCAATCATGTCTGTGGATGTCCAGTGTAACAGAGCCTCCTACTGGTACAAACACATCATTCACACCACTGGACACTGGAAACAGAAATCCATCAAAATCCATTAAGTCCACCATTTTCTTTAGTTCTTATTATTTCTCATCCTTTTCAAAACTAACCAAGCACACTTAAAACAATTCAACAGTCGCAGTCCATTAATTATTAGGTTTTTGGAAACAGCATAATAGCATAAGCATAATAGCTCTCTGCTGATGTACGCTGGAGCAAGACACTCAACTCCAAGACTGTTCTGGACACCTCTGAATCTAATACCACTCATGTAAAGAGCACAGCCTGAGCGTGATATAAATTTAATATGATATGAATGTAATGAAGAGAGACATATAATATTCCACGTGACCACATGCCCTGCATCACTGATGACAATCGTGACTTAGCCAGGATCAAACTGCCAACCCTCACGTTGCAAGGTGAGCACCTAACCAGCCAAGCCACAGCAACTATGTTTATAACACTCCTAAATGTGTCATGAATATTTAATAAAGTTGTGTAGTTGTGGTAAAATTGCTTTCTTACAAGAGACTGCATATTTAAGACATGTTTACCCAGAACAGAAATCCTGTATTCCGCAAAATTCGGGCCTTTCCCATCAATATTATTTGCCACATAGAGTCCGCTGTCAATCTTCTGTAGATTCCTCAGTGTCAGAGAGAGGGTTTCTGTATTGAACTCCACTCTATCCTTATACTGGTCATGAAGCTCTACTTCTGTGTCACCTCTGAGATACATCACTATTTTGATACTTCCATTAAACTTCCATGCCATCCCGGTGAAATGCAGTCGATCACGTCTGTGGATGTCCAGTCTAACAGAGTCTCCCACCAGCACTGACATGTAACTCACAGCACTGGACACTAGAAAAAGAAGAATCACATTTAAAACATGTCAAAATCTGTGTTTTACTCTGTGCTCAGTCATGTCCTTTTATGAAAACAGGACACATTATTAACATCTCATTAGTATCAAACTAATATTAACTATTAATAACAACTGGTAGGATCTCACAGGTGATGAGACAAATCAATGGAAAAATAACAAAATTTGTTGAGCCTTCAACTCAAAATAATTAACAAACAATCACTGCATCACAGTTTATTATACAATGATGTCCCAGCATGACTGGGTTCAACATAAGGATCAGCAGATGTTTATATGTAAGTTTAAGTTTTACATGGCCTTTCTGTTATGGTCAGTCCATTTCTTGTTGTCATGGGAACTTGCTTAACAGCTCAATCTTGTGGCTACCCTCTCAGGAAACCAATAGAAGAACAAGCTTATCTTTTGCATGTATGCTCTCTTTTGGCAATCACAACATTTTTACTTTTTCACAGCACTGAATGACTAAAATGATTTAAGATCACTGAAATACAGTACACCCTAAAACACCATGGATACTTGGTCACTGCACCATGATACTTATCAGTCTGAAGATATACTGCGTGAGACTCAGCCCTTGTCTAAAACCACAGGGGAAACAAGCTTCATACTAAATGATAAACAGAGTTCACAGGTACTGTACACAAGCAAACAAGCTCTTCTCTGCTAACTTTTTAACAGAAAATTGCACCAGTAACCAAATCATAGCTATCAGTCATCATTTTAACTGCTTCAGAATAATGTAGCATTAAATTAATCTATATCTTAAATATTGAAAATTACCCTTAATAGCCATTCATCTGACCAAGAACTGTGTGTAAGTTGAAAATTGTTTCCTCAATAAGTTACTGGTTTACAAATTACCCTGCCCCCACCAAGAAAATAATGAAGCATGGATCATCAGCCCAAACACGATTAAATGGATTATTGTGAATCTCCTGATGCTTTTCTGAGAATATTCTGTTATATTACAGAGCATTGTGGTCTTTGGAAACTACAGTGTCTGTTTTGATCACAAATGTGACTTCCTGATTCACGCATTTAAGAGTAACAATGCCACTCTCATTATAAAGCCTCACTCTTTATCAAATTATTTTTCTGTAGCAGAGGGCTGCTGCTCAGAAACAGATACAAATACAGAATTTCTTCTCATGTTTTAATCATAAACGCATTCAGACTTCTTGCCCAATTCACTGTGAAGAATAAACATGTTGTTTATACAATACACTAGAAAAAACAATCACTGGGAAAATACTCAGGACAGAAGTGAACATTCAGGTAAAAAAAAAAGATAGGATTTGAACACCAGGTGTTGCCAATATTGATGACCGGTGAAGAAAAAATTTTAGAGAAGTCAGTGAGAGCTGGTTGAGTAGATATTTTCAATTAAAAATTAATCATTAAACAAAAAAAGACATGCAGAAATGAGTGGACATATAGCTCTCATTATGGTTCTCATATATCTCATATATATTAACATGTCTGCACATGAACACACACACACATACACACACACACACAAAGAGACAGACTTACCTGTTGTTATGGTCAGTATTCCTAATATGAGCAGTAGGTTCATTCTGATTGTCCTGATTAACAGAGTATGAGAGTTGATGTCATTAATGAGACTGATTCTCTATGGTGTCTCTATTACAGTATGAGTCTGTCCTCCAGTGTGACTTCCTCATTTAATTGTCTAAAGTGGAACAGCCCCTCTTCTTAAATACCACATTCTGCTCAGACCACAAAACATCACTTCACAAACATCGTGCTGCCATTATTTCTCAACAAGTCTGAACAGAGAACAAACACCGCAGAGTGGACAAAGGATCAAAAAGACAATGACAAATCAGATCAGTTTACAAAACAGATCAATCAGAAAATGAATTGTCTAAATCCCTGAAAACTGATGTTTTTTTTCTGTTTCTACCAAATAAATGATAGGGAAACTCGACCTTACTGCAAACTCCCACTGTCATTGTTGACAGCTGCAAAAACTTTAATAATGCATTTCAAAGAATCACACCAATATCCTTTCTCAAAGTTTTGACTCAATGCTGTCTCATACCTTATCACTCACAATTCACAGATCATTTTTAAAGACAAATTCAAAAGCCATTAGGCTCAAATTTTAATTTTCTTTTTCTTTTCTGCCTCTCACAAACACACTGACTGTTACATGAAAACACACAGATTCCCTCTCACACACACACATGTAGACCAGTCACCCTGAATGAAATTTTTATTTTAATAATGAACAAGGGAAATCAGTTTTGTCCGAACTCTACAGAACTGTGAAAAACACACTAAGAGACTGATAATTGAGCATGAGCTATATATGTCTGATTGTAATTTTACAATATTAATATTTAAAATGTTTTTTTAATAATAAAAACACTAACATAATATTTTAGAAGACAAGGGCATGAAACGTGAGCTAGATAATAGGAAATTACACAGTTTCTAAATTTCACAATCATTTTTTGTCAGGTGCTATGTAAGCATAAAGGAAATGATGGTAGAATGAGTGAGGCATGAGTAGAGAAAGGAGAAGTTACTGTGTGTGAGTCTGCATCACTGACATGTCACCAGTGTGAGTTTTCTCACAATCACAACTTCAAATAATGAGCCATTATCACTGTTACTGGAGTTTAAGGTCTGTTCTGACTGAAATATTTGTTTACTTGGTCACTCATGTGATTTCCTGACTCAGGATGTGGCCCTCTCTTGAAATAATCACATCACACACTTTTCTTTTGATCATAATACTGCTGCACTACAACACCATCAGTGCAATTTATATTTTCCTTAATGACGGTATCATGTGTATTCTCGATTCACCAGCTACAGTATTCACCTGTACAATAACTCATGCACACACAGATACACACATACACACACACGCACGTAAACTTGCTCTGGTTAAAACACTCACCTACAACATATAAGACTGAAGTTGTAATTGTAATAAAACTGGTGTAGGAAATCACTTTACTCTGAGTCTGGTGTTTTAAACACACAGGAGTGTGTCAGAGTCTGTCCACATGAATACATACAAACATTACTGTAAGGAAGTCTGGGTAAAAAAAATATGCACTGTGAGTATGAAATAATTGAATTAATTTTAGTATTTAACTGCAAATGTAACTATGATTTCTGTTTGTAAACAAACTCTCATGCTGTGTCCAAAACTGCTCACTACTCACTATATAGGGCTCTATACAGCGAGTCCAACATTTTGTAGTGCTGTCTGGATGTGTAGTGAGAATATTTATACCCTATATAGTGCGATCAAAATATCCCACAATGCATCGTGAATAGTAGGGTACAACCGATGTACCCTACGTCGATTGACTAAGACCATCATGCATTGCAGCCTGTCTCGTGAAAGCAGGCAAGTCTTTACAGACCAGTCAGATGCAGATGTTCTGGCGTTTGTTTATGCGACAGAGATAAAACATTACGAATATCCGGTGCATAATTATGTAGCAGCGTAACATTGAAGTAGTGTCTGAAATGAACAGCTTTCTGCCTGTATGCCTTAGTGAGTGTTCTACATACCAAACACTAGATAGTGATTAGGGAGTAGTGAGTAGGAAGTGTTTTCAGACACAGCGTCAGTCATAGAAATAACTAAGTTGGTGCCTGTCTCCACAGTGTTCAGTGCTGAGTTTTAATTATAAGGTGAGTCTGTTCATCAAAGTAAACAGAGAGCACAAAGAGACAGAAGACAGAGAGAAACGGCCAAACAGTCGCCACTGCAAGGAATGCGTCATCTCTGATTGTCTGTGACAAACATGACTCATAAACTACCACCCCCCCCTCAGCTTCCCTCATACACTGGATGAGTTTCATTTACTCACCCACTACTTTACTCATGTGAAACGAAACAAGGCACTCAACATTCTGCATCCCTTGTTTTGGTTTACTTGATTCCATCGTATTTTTGAATGTTTGTGAAGCAGCATCTCCTTAAAATAATACTTGTTTGCTGTCTTAAGAGGTCTTCAAACTGTATAATAAAATTGCATGCACTGCATCTGTTCACTGAATATATTTTATATGAAAACTAAAGGGACACAGTATCATTTTGATAACAGATAATCCAGCCCAGATAACATTTTGTAAATTCAAATAAATCCACAATAGAAAATGATATAAAAGTGCGAAGAGAAACCATTTGAAAAATAAAAGTCATTGTCCTGGATGTGACTGAGAGTTGGAGTTTGGTATTTTGGTCAAATTGACTTACCCCCTCTTATTTATTAAAAAAAAAAAAGCTAGCTAATGTCATGTTTATGAGTGGATTAAACCATTTTTGCAAATATATAGTACGTTAACAGCTATAGGGCTCCCTATTAGAGCCCGACCGATATATCGGCCAATATGAGCTACTTGCCGATAAATCCGTATTGGCGTTTACAATGGCCGATAAATGACAATTAAAAAAGAAACGGAGAGACGGAAGATGTTATGAATGTTGTCGTTGTGTAGTCTGTCCTCTAGAGGGCACACTTCAACTCCACTGTAAGAAACACGTGTGCAAACACAACAAATGACAACAATCGGCTGATCCAAGCAGAGTTCCACAGAGTAGCCCACAACGGAGATGGTTTGTGTTCATGGTAAGTTGATAATTGTAGCGTGAAATACATTACTCAAATAATAAAAAAAATCCCTCATCTCTAACCCAAATAAGCTTGACAACATTTATGTCATCCATGCCTGGTTTTGCTGCAGTAATATTAAAGCCCGTACCATTGGTCAAACATCAAAATGACGTTAAATCTTAGGGTAGTTGAGTAGTAGGCTAAGCTGTAGGCTCACTCATTCACTCACTCATTATCTAAGCCGCTTTTCCTGAATAGGGTCGCGGGGAGCGTAGGCTAAGCTGTCGACAAACTTGATTGTAGGTTTATTTATTAAACAGTGCGGCAGTTCTTGTGAGTAAACAAACAATGGTTCTATCATTTCTCCCTGGTCCGTTCTAAAAATTGTCTGGCAACATCACTTACAGGGGCTTATAACGCTATCCATTGCTAAATAAGTAGTAAGTCCTCGTTGCAGACAGTCACGTAGTATTAGATGCATTCAACAGCAACGTTTATTCTAGGTCCCTATCAGTTTACTGCATAGTCTAAAATGGCATGTTTGAGATGGCACCAAATGATGGTTAAATAATGGTTTCTCATAGCTTACATTGGACACAATTAAAGTAAAAAATACATGTACATGTATTTTTATATACCTTTAACTTTTATTTACAAAACTTTAATGTATTTCATTGTACCTTTGTTCAAAGTACAATTTTTGGCAAAAAACAAGTTTATTTTTAAACTGCATTATGTATCATGATTTTGGTTAGGACTCTTATATAGGCTAACTGCACACAACAAATGTTCATCTTTGTTTGTTATGGGTTTCGGAAAAAAAAAAGAAAAAAAAAAAAAAAGAATACCGGCCATGTCAGGGAAAACAGGGGACTCTGATGAATGAATAAGATGAATAAGATGTTTATTGGGCCAGGCAGAAGTCTTTCAATACACTTGGCAGAAAGTGGAATCCAAAAAACAAGCAGAGGTCGTACCACAGAGCAGTCAGAGGGAGGCGAGCAATCCAAAACGGCAGACAAAGGCAAAATCCAGAGACAGGCAAAAGGTTCAAAAACAGGTACAGGGCAAAGCAGGCAGGCAGAAGAGGCAAAATCCAACAGGCAAAAATAGTAAAAAAAAAAAAAAAAAAAAAACAGGCAGAGGTCAAACACAGAAGGCAATCAGAATATGAGAAGGCCAGTACAACACACTGGGGAAAGCGGTATGAACTGACAAACAAAGGGTAGAACAGGCAGGGTTTAAATAGACAGACTAATTACAACTTCAACCAGAGACAGGTGAGCACAATGACACAATAAGTGAGGGGCGGGGCCAGAGCACATGGAAAACCAAAATAAACAAAAGCACATGACAAAACCAAAAACAAATGACAGCTAATACCAGACCTGACCAGCAGGGGCACAACAGAGAGCAGTTCATGCAGGAACCCTGACAGGCCATATATCATTATCGTTTTTTAAAATCCTCAAATATCAAAATCGGTATCGGTCTTAAAAATCCTGTATCGGTCAGTCTCTACTCCCTATTGCCTCTCTTACCTATTTGTCTACACAAAACACAGGTGGCAGAAAACGGGTCTCTTTGGGTGGGCCTTATCTATTCAGAAAAGTGTCAGAGTTGTGTGTTGTAAATTGTTTTTTTTTCTTTGACGCTGGTGGTTCGTCCAATTTTGTTCTGTCGTCCTCCTCATCCGGCTCTCCCCAAATTTTACAAAACCGACAATATAAATAGAAAGTTAAAAACAAGCAAAAAAAAAACCTAACGTTACCTCTAGCTAGCAACAGAACACGTGGGGTCCTGTATGGGAGGTATTCCCTGCCAAAATTAGAATGAAAATGAAAACGGTAAAATGAAAGTTCAAACCCCGTTTTGCCATCTCTTTTTCAATACCTGGACGTACATATTCTGCCAAAATGAAAATTAAAATAAGATACGATTTTCATTTTCATGAGAAGCACGAGTCTTTTCTGACAAAAATAAAAATAAAATATCTTTTTGTCATTTCATTTCATTAGTTACACCTCTCCTTTCAACACATTTTGCGGTAAAAATCAGACAACAAGCAAACGAAAAGACAAAGTTCATAATCCTATGGCAAAGTCCTGCTTTGCAATTTAATTTTTCGTCATCAACGTGCTGTATCTGACAATATGAAAAGGCAAAGGAAAACGAGCATTGCCTTATCGCTTTTCGTTTTCGAGTTTGCCTACATGTAAATAACGAAATTAGGACACGTTTTCCTTATTTCAGGAGTGTTTTGATGATATTTTAGTTATATTGTCAGCCACTTGAACAAACAATAACGTATTATTTTTTAATATTAAATTAAACAATTCCATCCTAACTTGTCTTGGACTGAACAAAGGTGGTCTTCACTACAGCTCTGTTTAACCCTTTAAAAATCTTTAACTGTAATTCAAACTTTGTTACATGATATTTCAACAGCTCTAATGAAGCTTTTGTGTACAAAAGACAAATGAATTTTGTTACATATAAATCAAATTTCATCATAAGTTTCATATTAGACCCTAGTGATGTATTTGTGTGTGTGTGTGTGTGTGTGTGTGTGTGTGTTTATGATGATTTGATCAATCTCTCTCTGATGTGGACAGTGATGACTGCAGACATCATGAGGACCAGAGTAACAGAGAACAGCACCGTCTTCAGCAGACACAGAGAGACTCCAGCAGGGGGCGTCACATGATCTGAAAAATACAAACATGCAAACAGCGCTTTAAAATGTGTGAGTGCGTGCATGCGTGTGTGTTGGTATTTATTGTTTATTCTTAGTGATGCTCTCTTCTGTTGAAATGAATGAGCTACTAATTTTCCATAGACTGTTTACTGCACACTTATAGCGTTGTAGCACTGCGTTTTGGAGGTGAACTTTTGTTGAGAGCTCTTGTCTCTACATAGTGATGCTGATGGTGGTGGGGGTATTACCTCTTGAAGTTAAACAAAGGAGTTTTATCTCTTTTGATTCTTTTCTCCAGCTGACTTTGTTGCTATGGTTGCAAATGATGAAACCATCAGTGATGTACAAAATGAGGGTGGAGTCTCCAGACACAGTCATTCTCTCCTCAGAGCAGGAACTACTGTTACACCTGGTGGTCAGTGAGAGGTCATGACCTTTACAGGTGACATTACAGGAGTCACTGCTGGACCAGTTAGACAGAATGGTCAGGACAGGAGCCTCCACAGGATCTAAAACACATTGCACATGTTACTAGTCTCAATGCAGTGGTTTTAGATATTTTGACAGCTTAATGAGACAGGAACACTTTAAAGCGCTATAGACAAAGAAAGCTCATGCAGATATACAGTGAAGCCCAGAATCACTGACCATCTTGTTGATGCATCACCAAGAAAGCTGAACATAAAAAACTGTGAATTAAATGATTCCAGTAACAGTCATTTTTTAGGGGGGGTCGTCTCATGTTACTATAATCCGCACATTAACTGCACATTAAAATTGAATAAACAGAATGAAATTTATTATTTAATTTGCATGATCTTTTTGTTTTTCACCACATTTTTAAAAACTGTACCTACATTAGTATGCAACGTATTTGATTTGTTTTTTCCCTCATTTCTCTATGTATAGGAGCACAATAATTACACATATATGATATAGTATGTGAATACAGGCACATCCAATGATATTAATACCTATTTATATAGTATTTATAATTACTTGCATTTAATCTTATGAGTTCTTATTATTTTTCATCCTTTTCAAAACAAAATGAACAAACATGACACAACCCAACATTAACAGTCCAGTAACTGTTGAGTTATTGATTGCTCTCCTGATCAGGGCAGCTCAACCCCAAGACTGTTCTGTGACCTCTGACAGAGGGACTATTTCAAGTCTTTCTCACTGAGAGTGTGAGGTAAATGTAATACTTTTATAAGTCGTTTGTTTATAATAATCTCAAAAGATTGAAGAATAGCTAATACAGTATTGATACAACTGCAGTAGAGACAGCATGTTTTAGTTGTCAACCTATTAATTAAGACTTACCTAGAACAGACATCCTGTATTTAGCAAAATGCAGGCCACTCTTACCAAGTTCCCATGCCACATAGAGTCCACTGTCATTCTTCTGTAGGTTCCTCAGTGTAAGTGAGAGGGTTTCTGTATTGAACTCCACTCTCTCCCTGTACTGGTGATGAAATTTTACTTCTCTGTCGCTATTGTAGTACCTCACTATGTTGAAAACTCCATTAAATGTCCATGCCAGGATGTTAAATGACAGCCGATCATGTCTGTGGATGTCCAGTGTAACAGAGTCTCCCACTGGTACAAACACATCATTCACAGCACTGGACACTGGAAACAGAAAAGCCATATTTAAAACTGTTACTGTGTCCACTCATGTGGACATGTTTTATAAAGAGTGGACATCCCATTACTGACAAACTAATAACATCCATTAGAAATATAAACAACATCTAATAACATGTCAATGATGGAATGAAGAGAGAACATCTCATATGTACCAAAATGAAAGAAATTTTTTCAGCAAGGAGACAGAATTTGTTTAGCCCTCAACTCAAGACAATGAGTAAGTGAGTAGTTTAGTTTAAGAGTTTATTTGTCATATGTAGGTTGACACAGGGTCAACGGTACAATGAAATGTGTGAGAAGAGAGAAACAGGTCAACTCAGCAATAAGAGCACAAGGAGTAGAAGAGCAAAACAGGGGATTTAAAAAGAGTAGGGGAATAAGGAGTATACTAAGAAAGAAAATATAAAAGAGAGTTATAAATATATAAAAGGAGTTAACTAAGAAGAAAAATATAAAAAGAGAGGTATGCGTAATGAACAATAAGGTACACGGAGGGTGCGCAATAAATATAACAGAATATGGAACAGAATATGAAATATACACTATATACATGTAAAGGACGCTTAGATTTAAAGTTTAAAGTGGCGAGTGTGAACAACGGTATTGCACATGGGGGATGTACAGCTTTATGTACCAGTGTAAGTGTCAGTGCAGTATCATGTAAACATTGTGAATCATAGTAACCTGTGAAGGTAGACAGTGCAGTGCAAGTTAGTAGTGCAACAGTGCACTTGAGCAGTGAACAGTGCAACAAAGTAGGTAGTCCAGACTCCAGTGGGGGGGGGGGGGGGGGGGGGGGGGTGTTTATTTGTGTGAGTTAAGAAGCCTGATGGCCTGGTGGTAAAAACTGTCCTTAAGTCTGGTGGTGCGTGCAGCCATGCTCCTGTATCGTCTGCCAGACGGTAACAAGGAGAACAGTCTGCGTGCTGGGTGGCTGCGGTCCTTAATGATCCTGTGGGCCTTCCACAGACACCGCTGGTGGAGGATGTCCTGAATGGCAGGGAGTCTGCTGCCAGTCACGTGCTGTGCCGCATCCACCACCCTCTGTAGTGATTTGCGGCTGTGGGCGGAGCAGTTCCCGTACCAGACCGTGATGCAGCCCGTCAGCAAGCTCTCGATGGTGCACCTGTAGAAGTTGGTGAGGATGCTGGCGTTCATGTCAAACTTCCTCAGTCTTCTCAAGAAATAGAGCCGCTGGCGAGCCTTCTTGACCATGGTGTCTGTATGTAGCGACCAGGAGAGGTCCTCGGTGATGTGTACACCGAGGAACTTGAAGCTGCTGGCCCTCTCAACTTCAGCATCACTAATGTGGATGGGGAGGTGCCCACCCCCCCTGCTGTCTCCTGAAGTCTACTATCATCTCTTTGGTTTTACTGACGTTGAGAGAGAGGTTGTTGTCTTGGCACCAGATGGTTAGTGCCCTCACTTCCTCTCTGTAAGCCGTCTCATCGTTGTCTGTGATGAGGCCCAGAATGGTCGTGTCGTCAGCAAACTTGATGATGGCATTTGAACTGTGCTTGGCAGTACAGTCGTAGGTGAACAGGGAGTACAGTAGGGGGCTGAGCACACAGCCCTGTGGTGCGCCTGTGTTGAGGATCAGTGATGATGAGGTGTGACTGCCGATTCTCACCACCTGGGGCCTGCCCGTCAGGAAGTCTAATATCCAGCTGCAGATGGAGGGTGCTAGACCAAGTTCAGCGAGCTTTGAAACGAGTTTTGAGGGGATGATGGTGTTGAATGCCGAGCTGTAATCGATGAAGAGCATTCTCACATAAGTAATCCCCTTGTCCAGGTGGGTGAGCGTGGTGTGTAACGCCATGGCGATGGCGTCCTCTGTGGCCCTGTTCATTCCACAGTGATGTTCAGTTTCAGTGTGAGGTGCAGAACATTCCAGCAGGACTTACATCATAACCAAAAAGGAGGACATTCACATAATGTATATTCACAATGATCATTTTACACTTTTAAATAAAAGTCTTGGTGACCACAAGTGTTCATCATTTAAATTATATTGCAACCCACTGAATTACTCCTTTGCAATTTTAAATATGTTTAAAGGTGTGGAAAGGGTTTAACGGTAATAAGAGGATGCGTTAAAGGTTAGGTTCAGCAGACGTTCATAGGTAAGTCTGGGTTTCACATGGTCTCTCTTTTATGGTTGGTCCATTTCATGTTGTCATGGGAACTTGTTGAACAGCTCAATCTCGTGGCTACCTTCTCAGAAAACCAATAGAAGAACAAGCTTATCTTTTGCCTGTATGCTATCTGCTGACAATCACAACTTCTCTCCCATGGCGTCAGCAGTGTAGCATGCATCACAGGAAGATGTGTTAGCCCAAAGTGCTAGATATGATATGAATTCGAAATGCTTAATTCAACGCTCATTAAATCCACTGCTTCCAAAGAAAAGTGAATAGCCTAATCATGTTTCAGATTTTACAGTTCAAGACACTGCATTTCAGTTTAATACTGGAATACATTGAACAACACAACAGTGAGAGTGAATGGTAGGAAAGAACTCCAACATTGCATTGGTTTGCGTTATTTTAAGTAAGTAGTGCTCAAATCAAATTTACAGTCCTAGTCATTGCTGGCAGTGCCATGAAAAAGTATTTGCCTCCTTTCTGACTTTCACTTTGCAGCTAAAAGGTCCACAACCACTTTGTGGCTGTGAATGCTGCAATTACTTTTTCACACAGGGGTATATGGTGATGCATCGCTGTTTTTTGTGTTGTTTGTTGTGGTGACCTTGTGACATTCATAGTCACACATTCAGAAGTAAAGAAAATCAAATCTGGGACAAATACTTTTTTCACAGCACTGGATGATTAAAATGATAAAAGATTACTGAAATACAGTACACACTGAAGCACCATGAATACTCACTCACTGCACTCATCAGTCTGAAAATATACTGCGTGAGACTCAGCCCTTGTCTAAAACCACAGGGGAAACAAGCTTCATACTAAATGATAAACAGAGTTCACAGGTACTGTACACAAGCAAACAGACTATTCTCTGCTAACAAAGGACTGCTGCTCAGAAACAGATACAAATACAGAATTTCTTGTCATGTTTTAATCATAAACGCATTCAGACTTCTTGCCCAATTCACTGTGAAGAATAAACATGTTGTTTATACAATACACAAGACAAAATGATCTCAGGGAAAATACTCAGGACAGAAGTGGACATGACATTCAGGTAAAAAACAAAAAAAAACAGGATTTGGACACCAGGCATTGCCAACATTGACTACCAGTAGGGAAAATCTTTAGAGCAGAAGTCAGTGAGAGCTGGCTGTGTAGATATTTTCAATTAAAAATTAATAATAAGAAAAAAACATGGAGAAATGAGTGGACATATAACTTTCATTATGATTCTCATATATCTCATATATATCAACATGTCTGCACATGAACAAACAGACAGACACACACACTCACACACAAACACTCACAGACAAACACACACACACTCAAACATACACACACATATACAAATACAAAAACAGACAAACAGACTTACCTGTTGTTATGGTCAGTATTCCTAATATGAGCAGTAGGTTCATTCTGATTGTCTTGATTAACAGAGTAGGAGAGTTTATGTCATTAATGAGACTGATTCTCTATGGTGTCTCTATTACAGTGTGAGTCTGTCCTCCAGTGTGACTTCCTCATTTAATTGTCTAAAGTGGTACAGCCCCTCTTCTTAAATACCACATTCTGCTCAGACCACAAAACATCACTTCACAAACATCATGCTGCCATTATTTCTCAACAAGTCTGAACAGAGAACAAACACTGCAGAGTGGACAAAGGATCAAAAAGACAAATCAAATCATTTTACAAAACAGATCATTCAGAAAATGAATAGTCTGAATCATTGAAAACTGATCTTTTTTTTTTTTGTACCAAATAAATGATAGTGGGAGTTTGCAGTAAGATAATGTTTCCCTGTTATTATTATGACAGCTGCAAAACCTTTAATAATGCATTTCAAAGAATATCCAATATCCTTTCTCAAAGTTTTGACTCAATGCTGTCTCATACCTTATCACTCACATTTCACAGATCATTTTTAAAGATTTTTTTTCTTTTGTGTCTCTGACAAACACAGATTCTCACACACACACACACACATGTAGACCAGTCACTCTGAGCAAAACTTTTTCTTTAATAATGAACAAGGGAAATCAGTTTTGTCCAAACTCTACAGCACTGTGAAAAACACAGTATGACACTATTGACTGAGCAATAACTATATATGTCTAATAGCACTTTTAAAACATTAATATATTATATGGTATTTTTACTGAAATGAACGCTAACAAAATATTTTAGAAGACAAGGACATGAAACGTGAGATAGATAATAGGAAATTACACAGTTTCTAAATTTCACAATCATTTTTTGTCATGTGTTATGTAGACATAAAGGAAATGATGGTAGAATGAGTGAGGCATGAGTAGAGAAAAGAGAAGTTACTGTGTGTGAGATTGAGAGTTATGATACTGTGATTGATCAGAGCAGTTTGAGGGAATATGACACATATGTTATATGAGTCGTACAGCAGCTGAATAACAGCACAACTGCATTTCAGTATTGCTGAATGAAGAAAATGTACAGAGAATAAAGTTTATAGATTGATAAGGATCATTATCTTATAAACTGTACTCTTATACCCATGTATGTGTTGGTGTGTGCACATTTGAGTGTGTCTGCATCGCTGACACGTCACCAGTGTGAGTTTTCTCAGAATCACAACTTCAAACACACTGTTCACTACTCACTATATCGGGCTCTATATAGCGAGTCCACCATTTTGTAGTGCTGTGTAGTGAGAATTATTATACCCTATATAGTGCGCTCAAAGAATCCCACAATGCATCGTGAAAAGTAGGGTACAACCGGTGTACCCTAAGTCGATTGACTAAGACCATCATGCATTGCAGCCTGTCTCGTGAAAGCAGGCAAGTCTTTACAGACCAGTCAGATGCAGATGTTCTGGCGTTTGTTTATGCGACAGAGATAAAACATTACAAATATCCGGTGCATAATTATGTAGCAGTGTAACATCCAAGTAGTTAGGAAGACAGAGAGAAACAGCCAGACAGTCACTATTGCAAGGAATGCATCAGCTCTGATTGTCTGTGACAGAAATGACTCATAATCTGCCCCCCCCCCCAGCTTCCCTCATACACTGGATGAGTTTCATTTACTCACCCACTACTTCACTCAAGTAAAATGAAACAAGACACTCAACGTTCTGCATCCCTTGTTTTGGTTTACTTGATCCCATCTTGTTTTTGAATTAAGCAGCATCTCCTTAAAATAATACTTGTTTGCTGTCTTAAGAGGTCTTCAAACTGTATTATAAAATTGCATGCACTGCATCTGTTCACTGAGTATATTTTATACAAAAACTAAATGAACAGAGTATAATTTTGATAACAGATAACCCGAAATTCAAATAAATCCACAATAGAAAATAATATGACAGTGAGAAGAGAAACCATTTGAGAAATAAAAGTTATTGTCTTGGATGTGATTGAGAATTGGAGTTTGGTATTTTGGTCAAATTGACTTACCGTGTTTATTAAAAAAAAGAAAAGAAGCATGTGTCAAATGACTGAGACTGAGAAAAAAAGGGACACTGTAAGGATATGTGAAAACACCCAAAATGATCATTTTAACCATAGGGCCGTAGTAATCTACTCGAGTCCGGATTTGAGACGCTTTTTCTATTGTCTTGGACTCATTGGTATTTGCAACCTATGATTTGTGAAAAGCCACTCAGATTAATTTTTTTTTCTTTTGGTGGGGGGGGAGGGGGGGCATTTTTGCGAATATATAGTATGTTAACAGTTGTAGGGCTACCTATTAGAGCCTGACCGATATATCAGCATGCCGATTTTATCGGCCGATATGAGCTGGTACCGGTGTTTACAACGGCCGATAAATGACAAGTCAATGATTATAATAATGATTATAACAATAATAATAATAATACGTTGATTTAGAGCCCAATATCACTTTTTATAGTCTCAAAGGGCTTTTCATGTCTGTACCAAAGTCAAATCAAAATTATAGTATGCATAAGTTCAAGAAAAAAAAGATAAGTCTTGCTTTAATGGTACGGAGAGAGTTTGCCCCCCTAATTTCTGTATGTAAACCATTCCAGAGGAAGGGAGAGCGGTAGGAAAAGGCTGGGTTGCCAAAAAAAAAAAAAAAGAAACAGAGAGACAGATGTTATGAATGTTGTCATTGTGTAGTTTCTCCTCTTCAACTCCACTGTTGGCAACACACGTGCGAACACAACAAATGACAACAATCGGCTGACCCAAGCAGAGTTCCGCAGAGTAACCCACGACGGAGATCGTTTGTGTTCATGGTAAGTTGACATTGTAGCGTGAAAGACATTACTCAAATAATAATAAACATCGCCCATCTCTAACCCAAATAAGCTTGACAATATTTATGTCAGCCATTCCTGGTTTTGCTGCAGTAACATGAAAGCCCGCACCATCGGTCAAACATCAAAATGACGTTAAATCTTAGGGTAGTTGAGTAGTAGGCTAACAAACTTGATTGTAGGTTTATCTATTAGACAGCGCAGCAGTTCTTGCGAGTAAACAAACAATGGTTCTATCATTTCTCCCTCGTCCGTTCTAATGATTTTCTGGCAACATCGCTTACAGTGGCTTAGAAGATATCCATTGCTAAATGAGGTCACCCACAAAGCTAGCTACATAGCTACTGTGTGTAGCATTATAATGCCATGTTTATCAGTGGAAGACCGCTCACGTTAATGGGCGATTAAACTATAGCGTTTATCTTATTCCACCTAAAGGAAGCAGTTGTAAATGTCTCTGCGACTTATGTCTGTAGTTATAGTTGGTGCATTGGAAATTATTAAACCAGAGGGGACATGTAAATAAACATGAGTTGCACAAGTATCTAACATGGCCTGGTAACCAAACAAAGTTATGGAACTTCTCTTTCAAATGTGTCTGAAATCCCAAAGTCATAAGTCCTCGTTGCAGACAGTCACGTAGTATTAGATGCATTCAACAGCCATGTTTATACTAGGTCCCTATCAGTTTACTGCATAGTCTAAGATGACATGTTTGAGACAGCGCCAAATGATGGATCAAGAATGGCTTCTCGTAGCTTGCATTAGACAGAATTAAAGTAAAAAATATATGCATATGTATTTTTTTTATACATTTGACTTTTATTTACAAAACTTTAATATATTTCATTGTACCTTTGTTCAAAGTACGATTTGTGGCAAAAACAAGTTTATTTTTAAACTGCATTATGTCTCATGATTTTGGTGAGGACTCTTATATTACACATAACAAAGGGTAAATCTTTGTTTATGTTATGGGTTACTGAAAAAAAAGAATATCGGCTATATATCATTATCGTTTTTTAAAATCCTCAAATATCGAAATCGGTATCAGTCTTAAAAATCCTGTATCGGTCAGTCTCTACTCCCTATTGCCTCTCTTACCTATTTGTCTACACAAAACACAGGTGGCAGAAAACGGGTCTCTTTGGGTGGGCCTTACCTATTCAGAAAAGTGTCTGAGTTCTATGTTGAAAATCTTTTTTTTCTTTGATGCTGGTGGTCGTCCTCCTCGTCCGGCTCTCCCCAAATTTCACAAAACCGACAAAATAAATAGAAAGTTAAAAAAAAACAAAAAACAAAAACAAAACAATGTTACCTCTCGCTAGCAACAGAACACGTGGGGTCGTGTATGGGAGGTAATCCCAGCCAAAATTAAAATGAAAATGAAAACCGTAAAATGAAAGTTCAAACCCCGTTTTGCCATCTCTTTTTCTATACCCGTATGTGCATATCCTGCCAAAATGAAAATTAAAATAAGATACGATTTTCATTTTCATGAGAAACACGAGTCTTTTCTGACAAAAATAAAAATAAAATATCTTTTTGTCATTTCATTTCATTAGTTAGTCCTTTCCTTTCAACAGATTTTGCGGTAAAAATCAGGCAACATGCAAACGAAAAGACAAAGTTGATAAACCTATGGCAAAGTCCCGGATTACGATTTAATTTTCGTCATCAACGCGCTGCGTCTGACAATATGAAAAGGCAAAGGAAAACGAGCATTGCCTTATCGTTTTTCGTTTTCGAGTTTGCCTACATGTAAATAACGAAATTAGGACACGTTTTCTTTATTTCAGCAGCGCTTTGATTATATTTTAGTTATATTGTCAACCAGTTGAACAAACAATAACATATTATTTTTTAGTATTAAATTGAACACTTCCATCCTAATTTGTCTTGGACTGGACAAAGGTGGTCTTCACTACAGCTCTGTTTAACCCTTTAAAAATCTTTAACTGTAATTCAAACTTTGTTACGTGATATTTCAACAGCTCTAATGAAGCTTTTGTGTACAAAAGACAAATGAATTTTGTTGCATACAAATCAAATTTCATCATAAGTTTCATGTTAGACTCTACTGATGTATTTGTGTGTGTGTGTGTTTATGATGATTTGATCAATCTCTCTCTGATGTGGACAGTGATGACTGCAGAGATCATGAGGATCAGACCAACAGAGAACAGCACCGTTTTCAGCAGACACAGAGAGACTCCAGCAGGGGGCGTCACATGATCTGAAAGATACAAACATCGCTTTAAAATGTGTGTGCATGCATCCGTGTGTGTGTCTGTGTGTGTGTGAGTATTTATTGTTTATTCTTAGTGATGCTCTCTTCTGTTAAACTGCATGAGCTACTAATTTTCCATCGACTGTTTACTGCACACTTTTAGCATCGTAGCACTGGGTTTTGAGGGTGAACTTCTGTTGAGAACTCTTGTCTCTACATACTGATGGTGATGGTGGTGGGGGTTTTACCTCTTGAAGTTAAACAAAGGAGTTTTATCTCTTTTGATTCTTTTCTCCAGCTGACTTTGTTGCTATGCTTACAAATGATGAAACCATCAGTGATGTACAAAATGAGGGTGGAGTCTCCAGACACAGTCATTCTCTCATCAGAGCAGGAACTGCTGTTACACCTGGTGGTCAGTGAGAGGTCATGACCTTTACAGGTGACATTACAGGAGTCACTGCTGGACCAGTTAGACAGAACGGTCAGGACAGGAGCCTCTACAGGATCTAAAACACATTGCACATGTTACTAGTCTCAATGTAGTGGTTACTTTTTGGAGATTTTAACAGCTTAATGAGACAGGAACACTTTAAAGCACTTTAGACCCAGACAGGTTATGCAGATACTCAGTGAAGTCTACAATCACTGACCATCCTGTTGATGCATTACCAAGAAAGCTGAATGTAAAAGACTGTATGAATTAAATGATTCTAGTAACAGTCATTTTTTAGAGGGGGGGGGGGGGGGGTCATTTCATGTTACTATAATCAGCTATAACTTTACAGTAAAATGGAATAAACAGAATGAACTTATTATTTTAAACGCATGATCTTTTTGTTTTTTCACCCTTTTTTTAAAAACTGTACCTACATTGGTATGTAACGTATTTGATTTTTTCCCCCTAATTGTTCTGTGTAAAGGAGCGCAATAGTTACACATATATGAATATAATATGTGAATACTGACACATGTAATAGACTCATGAATAATTCATCAACAATCATATTCAAAATTACTTGCATTTCATCTCATGAGTTCTTATTATTTTTCATCCTTTTCAAAACAAAATGAACACACATGACACAAACCAGCATTAACAGTCCAGTAACTGTTGAGTTATTGATTGATCTCCTGAGCAGGACAGATCTCTACTGATGTGTCCATGAGCAAGACACTCAACCCCAAGACTGTTCTGTGACCTCTGACAGAGGGACTATTTTAAGTCTTTCTCACTGAGAGTGTGAGATAAATGTAATACAAATGTAAGTTTCTGTTTGTTTTGTAATTATGAAAGGATGGGGAATGCCTAATATAGTAGCATAGTTTTGAAAAAAGTGTTTTATGGTAGAGACTGCATATTTTAGTGAGTAATCTATTAATTAAGACTCACCCAGAGCAGACATCCTATATTTAGCAAAATGCAGGCCACTCTCATCAATTTCCCCTGCCACATAGAGTCCACTGTCATTCTTCTGTAGGTTCCTCAGTGTCAGAGAGAGGGTTACTGTATTGAACTCCACTCTCCCCCTGTACTGGTCATGAAGTTTTACTTTTCTGCTGTTATTGTAATACCTCACTATGTTGATAGTTCTATTGAATGTCCATGCCAGGATGTCAAATGAAAGCCGATCATGTCTGTGGATGTCCAGTGTAACAGAGTCTCCCACTGGTACAAACACATTCACAGCACTGGACACTGGAAAGAGAAAAGCCACATTTAAAACTCTGTTACTGTGTCCACTCATGTTGTTTTATAAGGAGAAAGAATATATCAGTGTCTCATTACTGACAAATTAATAACATCCATTAAAAACATGAACAACGTTTAATAACATGTCATTGATAGAATACGGAGATCACATGTCTCATTTCCCAAAGTCAAAGAAAAATTACGCATTTTCCAGCAGGGAGACAGAATTTGTTTAGCCCTCAGCTCAAGACAATGAGTAAGTGAGTACTGCACCATGGTTCATTCTACAGTGATGTTCAGTTTCAGTGTGAGGTCCAGAACATTCCAGCAGGACTTGCATTATAACCAAAAAGGAGGATATTCACATAATGTATATTCACAATCATCATTTTTCACTTTTAAATAAAAGTCTTGGTGACCACAAGCGTTCATCATTTAAATTATATTGCAACCCACTGAATTACTCCTTTGCAATTTTAAATATGTTTAAAGGTGTGGACAGGGTTTAACAGTAATAAGAGTATGTGTTCAACTTAAGGTTCAGCAGATGTTCATATGTAAGTCTAGGTTTTACATGGTCTCTCTTTTATGGTTGGTCCATTTCATGTTGTCATGGGAACTTGTTGAACAGCTCGATCTCGTGGCTACCTACTCAGAATACCAATAGAAGAACAAGCTTTTTTTTTTTCCTGTATGCTATCTGCTGACAATCACAATTTCTCCCCCATGGCGTCAGCAGTGTAGCATGCATTAGAGGAAGATGTGTTAGCCCAAAGCAAAAGATGATATGACTTAGGAATGCCTAATCCAATGCTCATTAAGTCCACTGCTTCCAAAGAAAAGTGAAAGCCTAATCATGTTTCACATGTTACAGTTCAAGACACTGCATTTTAGTTTGATACTAGAGTATACTGAACAACTCGACAATGAGATTGAGTGATAGGAAAGAACTCCAACATTGCATTGGTTTGCGTTATTTTAAGTAAGTGGTGCTCAAGTCAAATTTACAGTCCTAGTCATTGCTGGCAGTGCGGTGCCATGAGAAAGTATTTGTCTCCTTTCTGACTTTCTCTTTGCAGCTAAAGGTTCCACAACCACTTTGTGGCTGTGAATCCTGCAATAACTTTTTCACACAGCGGTATATGGTGATGCATTTCTGTTTTTTGTGTTCTTTGTTGTGGTGACCTGGTGACATTCATAGTCACACATTCAAAAGTAAAGAAAATCAAATCTGGGACAAATACCTTTTCACAGCACTGGATGACTAAAATTATCAAAGATCACTGAAATACAGTACACACTGAAGCACCATGAATACTCACTCACTGCACTCATCAGTCTGAAAATATACTGCGTGAGACTCAGCCCTTGTCTAAAACCACAGGGGAAACAAGCTTCATACTAAATGATAAACAGAGTTCACAGGTACTGTACACAAGCAAACAGACTCTTCTCTGTATGTCTGCACATGAACAAACACACACACACACACACACACAAAGTAACAGACCTACCTGCTGTTATGGTCAGTATTCCTAATATGAGCAGTAGGTTCATTCTGATTGTCTTGATTAACAGAGTAGGAGAGTTTATGTCATTAATGAGACTGATTCTCTATGGTGTCTCTATTACAGTGTGAGTCTGTCCTCCAGTGCGACTTCCTCATTTAATTGTCTAAAGTGGTACAGCCCCTCTTCTTAAAAACCACATTCTGCTCAGACCACAAAACATCACTTCACAAACATCATGCTGCCATTATTTCTCAACAAGTCTGAACAGAGAACAAACACTGCAGAGTGGACAAAGGATCAAAAAGACAGATCAAATCATTTTGCAAAACAGATCATTCAGAAAATGAATAGTCTAAATCATTAAAAAGTGATTTTTCTTTTTTTTGTACCAAATAAATGATAGTGGGAGTTTGCAGTAAGTTAATGTTTCCCTGTTATTATTAGGACAACTGCAAAAACTTTAATAATGCATTTCAAAGAATATCCAATATCCTTTCTCAAAGTTTTGACTCAATGCTGTCTCATACCTTATCACTCACATTTCACAGATCATTTTTAAAGATTTTTTTTTTCTTTTGTGTCTCTGACAAACACACTGACTGTTACATGAAAACACACAGATTCTCACACACACACACACACATGTAGACCAGTCACTCTGAGCAAAACTTTTTCTTTAATAATGAACAAGGGAAATCAGTTTTGTCCAAACTCTACAGCACTGTGAAAAACACAGTATGACACTATTGACTGAGCAATAACTATATATGTCTAATAGCACTTTTAAAACATTAATATATTATATGGTATTTTTACTGAAATGAACTCTAATATAATATTTTAGAAGACAACGGCATGAAACGTGAGATAGATAATAGGAAATTATACAGTTTCTAAATTTCACAATAATTTTTTGTCATGTGTTATGTAGACATAAAGGAAATGATGGTAGAATGAGTGAGGCATGAGTAGAGAAAAGAGAAGTTACTGTGTGTGAGGTTGAGAGTTATGATACTGTGATTGATCAGAGCAGTTTGAGGGAATATGATACATATGTTTTATGAGTCTTACAGCAGCTGAATAACAACACAACTGCATTTCAGTATTGCTGAATGAAGAAAATGTACAGAGAATAAAGTTTATAGATTGATAATGATCATTATCTTATAAACTGTACTCTTATACCCATGTGTGTGTTGGTGTGTGCACATTTGAGTGCATCTGCATCGCTGACATGTCTCCAGTGTGAGCTTTCTCACAATCACAACTTCAAATAATGAGCCATTATCACTGTTACTGGAGTTTAAAGTCTGTTCTGACTGAAATATTTGTTTACTTGGTTACTCATGTGACTTCCTGACTCAGGATGTGGCCCTCTCTTCAAATAATCACATCACACACTTTTACTTTTATCATAATACTACTGCACTAAAACACCATCAGTGCAATTTGTAATTTTCCTTAATAACTGTAGCATGTTTATTCAGATTAATTCTTTTATTCACCAGCTAATGATAGCTGTGTGTCACAGTCATTCACTGTTGATTGTTCTGTCAGAGACACAATTTAACATTTTTTAAAACTCATTCGTACAGTAACTCATACACACACACACACACACATAAACTTGCTCTGGTTAAAACACTCATCTACAACATATAAGACTGAGGTTGTAATTATAATAATACTTGTATAGGAAATCACTTTACTCTGAGTGTGGTGTTTTAAACACACATGAGTCTGTCAGAGATCATAACTCTATGATGTGACTGCAGTGACTCTAAGAGAAACATTAGAGTTTGTCTCTGTCTGTCATACACAGTTCTCTGTCCACAGGAGCATGTACAAAAATTACTGTAAGGAAGTCTAGGTAGAGAAATATGCATTGTGGGTATGAAATAATTGAACTAACATGAGTATTTATCCCATTAACTGCAAATGTAAGCATGATTTCTGTTTGTGAACAAACTCTCATGCTGTGTCCGAAACTGCTCACTGTATAGGGCACTATGGGTGCAACGATGCGCCAAAGTCAAAGTAGACAGAGAACACAAAGAGACAGAAGACAGAGAGAAACAGTCACCATTGCAAGGAATGTGTCATTTCTGATTGTCTGTGACAAAAATGACTCATAAACTGCCCCCCCCCCCCCCAACTTCCCTCATGTAGTGGATGAGTTTCATTTACTCACCCACTACTTCACTCAAGTAAATCAAAACAAGGGACTCAACATTGTTGGGGGCAGCCGTGGTCAAAAGGTTAGAGAACTGGACTTGTGACTGGAGGGTTGCTGGTTCAATCCCAGGCCCAACATCCATGGCTGTGTGCCCTTGAGCAAGGCACTTAACCCCAGTGCTCCCCGGGCGCTCACCAAGGAAGGCTGCCCACTGCTCCTGCGTCTGGTGTGTGTGTTCACTACTGGTGTATTGGATGGGTTAAATGCAGAGGACAAATTCACTGCTCACTGTGTGTGTGTAATCACTTAAACTTAACTTAACATTCTGCATCCCTTGTTTTGGTTTACTTGATCCTATCTTATTTTTGAATGTTTGTGAAGCAGCATCTCCTTAAAATAATACTTGTTTGAAATCTTAAGTTTTAAATCTGTATCATAAAATTGTATGCACTGCATCTGAACACTGACTATATTTTATATGAAAACTAAATAGACAAAGTATCATTTTGATAACAGATAACCCAGCCCAGATAACATTTTGTAAATTCAAATAAATCTACAATAGAGAATGGTATGACAGTGCGGAGAGAAACCATTTGAAAAATAAAAGCTATGTTCCTGGGTGTGAATGACAGTTGGAGTTTGGTATTTTGGTCAGTTGACTCACCCCCTCTTGTTTATTAAAAAACAAAAGATAGGAGGAAAAAAGTATGTGTCAAATTTGTCAGTTACTGAGAAAACAAAAGCAATACAGATGTACATAAGGGTATATGAAAACACCCAAAGTGATCATTTTAACCCCAGGGCTGTAGTAACCAGAGTAGGGAAGTTACTCAAAATATGAATAGTAATGTTCATGTCATGATAAAACTGGATCCTACTCGAGTCCAGACTTGAGACGTTTTTTCAGTTGTCGTGGACTTGTCTTTGACACGTTGGTATTCACACGTGGACTTGTCTTGGACACGTTGGTATTCACACATGGACTTGTCTTGGACACGTTGGTATTCACACATGGACTTGTCTCAGTCTTGTCCATTGGTCTCGCCAAATAATCTAGCTCAGGGGTGTCAAACTCCAGTCCTGGAGAGCCGGGGTCCTGCTGATTTTTGTTTTCACCTCTTAGTTACCTGTTGATTTTCACCTTGAAAACAGGTGTGGACACTCTTCAGCCAATCAGAGATTCTATTTAGTCGGTCGACAAGAAAAACAGCAGGACCCCGGCCCTCCAGGACTGGAGTTTGACACCCCTGATCTAGCTGGTCTCAGGCTTGACTTTGTTAGGTAGAAGTGGATGGCTAAGTTTTCTTTGTTCACTTGACTTGGTAATGTTAATACCAGTAGCAAGCCTAAGAATATCTGTGTGCTTGATGAAATCACTTTTCCGATTTGATTTAAAAAAAAAAAAAAGCAAATTGACGAAATGTGACAAATGCATTTGACTAAAATTTGACTAAAACTAATATATGACAAAAACGAATATGTATTTTAGTTAAAAGACTAAAACTAAGGCTAAATCAAAACCAACTTACAAAATGAACACTGGTTAGCACCATGGCGACACGTCTGTCCAACCAGAAGCGATTCCGAGCTGCTGGGTCGGGGTCAAGTAATGGGAGGGGGTGGACCGACGTAGCCCTGGAAACAGGTCCCGTCCTAGCAACAAGGAAAAAAAAAACTGTGAACAATTTATAACACTGAATTGGTTTTTCAGCTCTCTGTCCAGCGGCCGGCGCAAGGTCTGGATGGATGCCTATTTGTCCTCCTTTTGATGGTATTGAATAAAAATAATTTGTGCAGCTCCCCAATGCCTGTTTTCTGAACCAGCTCAGAGGGGGAATTATGTGAGAAAAACAAACAAACAAACAAACAAACATATTTTCAATGGCAGCTGGACTTTTTAAGTTGATTTCTAAGTCTAACTTTTATTATCATTTATTTCTTGGTGGTGTGTCTTCAAATACCTCTTGAGGCAGTGTGTACATCGTTTTTCGGTCAGATTGCGTCTCCTTCAGAGCAGGATCCAAGTAAAGCTTGGCTTTAAATTGCTTCAGTAGCCGCGATTTCTGTTTTTTCTCTTGTCTCTGTTGCTTGTTATTTGCCTGAGTAGCCATGATTTCTGAGTAGCCGCAAAGTCGCTCAGCTCTGTCCTCGTACCCCTAGACCTCTCTGCAGCATTTGACACGGTTAACCACCAGATTCTCCTCTCATCCCTTGCTGGGCTGGGCTTTGCAGGATCTGCACTCGCATGGTTCAAGTCCTATCTGTCCTACTGTTCTTACCAGGCCAGGTCTCATGGAGGGAATCGGTCTCTCCCCCAGCCCTCTCCACACTGGAGTCCCACAAGGTTCTGTACTTGGTCCACTCCTCTTCTCCTTCGACACCAGATCACTAGGTCAAGTTATCCCCGCCCATGGTCTCTCTTACCACTGTTACGCTGATGACACACGGCTGTTCTTCTCCTTCCCCTCCTCCGACTCACAGGTTCAGCCTCGCATTGCAGCCTGCTTAACCGACATTGCCTCCTGGATGTCCACTAACCATCTCAAACTCAACCTGGAGAAAACTGAGCTACTGTTTTTTCAAGCTAAGAATTCCCCAATGATCAACACTGCAATCACCATTGAGGGATCTGTAGTGTTCCCAACCAGAGCAGCCAAAAACCTTGGCATGACCCCTGACGACCAGCTGACCTACTCCAGTCACATCGCGGCAGTCACTCGATCCTGCAGATCCTCCCTCTACAACATCAGGAGAATCCGCCCCTTCCTCAAGCAACAGGTGACCCAGCTCTTGGTCCAAGCGTCTTGTCATCTCCCACCTGGACTACTGTAACGTTCTACTGGCTGGCTTGCCGACCTGCACCATCAGGCCGTTCCAGCTTGTTCAGAACGCTGCTGCATGCCTGGTATTCAACCTCCCTAAGCACTCTCATGTCACTCTGCTCCTTACTGCATTCCACTGGCTTCCGGTAGCAGCCCGCATCCAGTTCAAGACACTGGTGCTGGCCTACCAGGCCACAAAAGGCTCTGCACCATCATACCTTCAGTCCCTAATAACTCCCTATACCCCTGCTAGAACCCTCCGCTCTACCACCTCCAGTCAACTGATGGTCCCCTCACTTCGGGAACCCGGCAACCGTTCTTCCCGACAACGCCTCTTCTCCGCCATTGCTCCGCGGTGGTGGAATGACCTCCCTCACTCAGTTAGGACTGCGGAATCTCTTGCCATCTTCAGCAGGAAACTGAAAACCCACTTCTTCAGAACCGACCTGTCCCCCACTGCCTAACCTCCCCTTTCTATATGTATACGTATATATATATATATATATATATATATATAAATATATATATATATATATATATATATATATATATATATATATAAACTAACCTTGTCTTGTGTTTGTGTTTGTCATTTACTGTCAAAGAATCCTAGTAGCGTAATACGAAGGGTAAATTAATGCACAGCCTTATTGCGATCTCTGTTTATGAGGTAATAGGATCTGTCTGATGCACTTATTGTAAGTCGCTTTGGCTAAAAGCGTCTGCTAAATACCAAATTGTAAATTGAGGCTTGAAGTATTTTTCCCACCGATTTTGCACCCACATTGTTTACGGTGCGTTTTATTTTCAGTTCTATTATAGCTAAAATGTGTTACAAATCCGTTCTTTTTCTTCTTCCAAGAGTAGCCATGATATGTGTTACCAACAGCGTTGCCAGATGGGAAATGTCAGTATCGTACCAGAGGCTTACAATTATTATTTTGAGGGAAATTATCATGTGGATTGTGCTCTGTTAATGGTAATAGGTACACATGAGCCAGAAGTAATTCCCTCAGGTGGATATCAGGGGTACTGTAGTGTATAACAGCCAAGATAAGCTTTTGCAAGACTTCATTTGTCTCATACACAAAAGCATAAGGAAGTTTGTCAGTGTCACTGACATCAGATAATATGTAGTAAATTCTTGATAAGAAAGATTTCCTTGACACACACCCTAGTGATTTGCATAAAAGCGTATTTAGATTACAAGAGTGTTTAGTTCCGTGTGGCTGAATGCCAGGTTTAGACACTGATTGCTGTAAAGCTGCTTTGAGACAATTTTGATTGTAAAATTGAATTAAATTGAACTGAATTTTCCACCTGATATCTTTCCAGGAGAAGTTGCTGCCATGGAAACAGCTCTGTACACAAATCAGTCAAGTACCACAGCACACCTGATTGGTCAATAAGAGAGTCAGTAAAACCTTTGGCCGTCTGGATGACATCTGAAGGCACAGTAGACACAGAAGCCCTGTGTTTAGCGCATAAATGCACCTTTGAGTTCAGCTGAGTTATTGAAGACATATGCACAGCGCAGGTATTTGCAATGTGTTGTTGCACAGTCTTTCCCGTTTCAGAGACCCTTTCAGAGTCTGTAACTCATGTCTTTTCACTTCCTCTGCTATGGCTCTGCTCTTTTTTAACACAATGCATTTATTTTCATTTGCTGTTTTGAATGAAATAATTTAGGCCTAAAACCCAAGGTTAGGTCAGCGTAGCTGTGTTTTTAACTGATTGCTGAGCCAGGGTGTTATAGATATATATTTTGCACATTTTTATCTTCCTTCTCAATCTTTCTCTTTACTTGCTGTGACTACAGACCTGTAGTTCTGATGTGCACACGTATGTTTTGAATGCAATGAACCACAGAGAATATGACGTTGAACGGAAAACGTCTGCAAATTAAAATGTAAATGGGGATTAGGGCACTATAGTGTTAAGTTAGCATTTTTTGCATTAAAAAAAATCATAGAGTGTTGAAGTGATTTAACCCCTGAGATGTCCAGACATAACGTGTATACTAAGGGCATTAATAAACTAAACTCTCATTGCACACATGGCTTGTACTCTAAGGGCATTAATAAACTAAACTCTCCTGACTTGATAGCCTGTCCTTGGCCTCGTGGGAAATGCCCAAAGTTATATCACTGAGGTGATCGTTGAAAATCGGACGCTGGCAGTACCATTGTAAGGGGAAATGCTGTACTGTGAGGCCTGGGTTTCATTATTTCACTATCTGGTCAGATCAGGTACTGTGGCTGAGAAAGGCCTCTGTCATAAGGTTACTTGGCCAGTGTTAGGCCCCTCTGGTTCTTAATGTGTTAACTGACTGTTGGCTGTTGCCTTGGATTTTAAAGAGAACGACTGTGTTGAATACAAAAGAATGTGAGTTTTTTTGTTTGTTTGTTTGTTTTTGTTTTTTGTTTTTGTTTTGGTTTTTTTTTTAGTCCCATGTTTCTACGGCTCAAATTTCGCATCTGATGAATTGTAACTTCTGTCCTTGTTGTTTTCATTTCAAGTTTCCCCTTGAGATGTATCTTTGCCTTTAAAAAATTTTCATCTCTATTTTTGTAATAAATGCTTTTCCAGATTGTTTGACTTTGTGGTTTATTTGTTCAAAGACAAACATGCGTAAGGCCCGAGTGAGTCTGGTTTTGCTTTTAATAGCCATTAGACTGTTTTTTTGTTGTTGTTGTTTTTTGCTTTTTTTGCATCCCCTCTTCAAACACTGTGTGTCATTTTTCTCTAAATATGCTCAAACCCTCTACATGGTTCCAATAACACAACCTGTCCGGTTCTTTGGTCCTTTATAAATGTACATGTTCTGTATTCTTACTACCACTGGTAGTTAGAGTCAAGTTCAAGGAGCAGTAAAAACCTTACAATTCAAACTTAGGTGAAGCAATCGTTTTAGTTTACAATGATAAAGGAATGTGACAAAAATAACAAAGTCACAATTTTTACCTCTATCACAGCTGTGGGAACATCAGACAGAACCTGTGCTTGACAGCAGTCACTGGCCTGTAATTCAGTTTCTCTCTACTACACACAGACACCGACCAAGACTAACGCTGGTCTCCTCAGACTGGATTATATTTACTAAAAAACGAACTTTGAGCACCAAAGTGTACCTCAATGTTACTGTTAAGAGGAAGGCCCAGTAGGAAATATAGTTAAATGAAGGAAAGAAAACCCCTACTGAAAACAGAAATAGTTCTCCAATTCAAAGTCATCTAACAATCTAATCATAACCTTTCTCTATTTGCGCAGCAAAATGAATCAATCTCAACAAAGGTTTGTCTTGATAAGAACGTCTGGAAATACGTTACAGATACAGTTCCTCTGAAGCAGAATAGCTCCCCTGTTCAGAGCACTGTGTCGTCATGCAGACTAGTCAAACACCAGTCACCAGTGACCTGGGCTGACAGTTGTATCATTCATTTGTACCTAATCACTGCATTTTTATCTGATTTGGATAATTGTGGGTTGCTTTATGAATTTTTATGCCTCACGCAACAACAAACATCTGGACATTTTCCTCTTTCTCTCTCTCTCTCTCTCTCTCTCTCTCTCTTTTTGCCGACTACCATGGAAATTAAAAGCATATAATTTTCTGTTTTCAGCTCAGGGCTTCTAGCTAAGGTTCACCTGTAAGTCAGCTGCAACACTTTTATTTAGAGTTCACCTGTAACTCCTCCTGAGTCTCACCTTGATTACCATGTGTGAGTGGAACTTCCAATCAGGTCTGTCCCCAAACACCTCCAAGCCTTGTTTAATCGTAATCACCATACAAGCACTTAAAACAGTTTGTACTTTTAACTTATTTCTGGAGAAATGTCAAGAAATGCTTGAGCAGCTGTCAGTTTGGCTGCAGCTTCATATTTTGATGGAATTTCTATATTGTTTAGAAAATAGATTTTGATCGCAGAGTGGGGGTGACACACCACCAATATAATATCTTTTTTGGGAAAAAAAGAAAAGAAAAGAAAAGAAAAGAAAAGAAAAGAAGAAACTGAGAGATGACAATAAGGCAATAGTCAGAGAAATAGATGCATTGGATGTGAAAATATAAAATAACAAAAAGCTAAAACTGAATTTGTCAAACCGATTATTAATTCACATAATGTGATCAGTTAGAGGATTTAATCTTTGCCATGTGAAGGTTACGTATTAATTTCTACAAAATGAAACCAAAAGATTCTACTTGTGTTCAGATAATTTTTCTTTTATTTTTTTTGTTTTGCATTATTTAAACAATTACATTTGTACATGTGTTAGTACATTCCATTTTAAAGGTAAATATATTGCATGGCTCTTTTGTCTTTGGATAAATAGATCTGCATTATATGTAAGACTCCTTTAGAGTGTGAGACTAAACGCCAAATAAAGGCCATTGTGCATTAGGAATGTTACTGATAGTAAACACAAAATGAAAATAAGGCTGAAGATGATTTTAAATTTCACTCTTTGATTAAATGCTAGTGAAACGTAACAGATCAACTCAAGTTTGATGCTCCTGTTATAGACAAACAAAAGTAAGAGCACTGGTTTTCTTCTGTAAAGTGCAGTGTTTCATGGCACTGGGCAGACCAACGTTACAGTATTTTTCTCACTAATGTAACATAGTAGGAATTCACCACCTCAAAGATCTTTCAGCAAAACAGAGGACAAGCAGAGAGGTTGGAGAACTGAGGAAAGACTGCTATAGTCTATATTTGTGTAACTATATACCTGTCTGTCCTGTATACCTCATACCACATGGTTATAATATAATATAATATAATATAATATAATATAATATAATATAATATAATATAATATAATATAATATAATATAATATAATATAATATCCATCCATCCATCCATCCATTTTCTCCCGCTTATCCGGGACCGGGTCGCGGTGGCAGCAGGCTGAGGAGGGTCGCCCAGACATCCCTTTCCCCGGCTACATCCACCAGCTCCTCCTGGGGGATCCCAAGGCGTTCCCAGGCCAGCCGAGATATATATTTCTCCCAACGTGTCCTGGGTCTTCCCCGGGGTCTCCTCCCAGTTGGTCGCGCCCGGAACACCTCCATAGGGAGGCGCCCAGGAGGCATCCTGACGAGATGCCCGAACCACCTCAACTGACTCCTTTCAATGCGGAGGAGCAGCGGCTCTACTCCAAGCTCCTCCCGGGTGTCCGAGCTCCTCACCCTATCCCTAAGGGTGCGCCCAGCCACCCTGCGGAGGAAGCTCATTTCCGCCGCTTGTATCCGCGATCTCATTCTTTCGGTCACTACCCAGAGTTCGTGACCATAGGTGAGGGTTGGAACAAAGATCGACTGGTAAATTGAGAGCCTTGCCTTCTGACTCAGCTCCTTCTTCACCACGACGGTCCGGTACAACGACCGCATGACTGCCGCCGCCGCCCCGATCCGTCTGTCGATCTCCCGCTCCATTTTACCCTCACTCGTGAACAAGACCCCAAGATACTTGAACTCCTCCACCTGAGGCAGGAACTCAGTCCCAACTCGGAGGGGGCAAGCCACCTTTTTCCGGCATAGGACCATGGCCTCGGACTTGGAGGTGCTGATCCTCATCCCGACCGCTTCACACTCGGCTGCAAACCGCCCCAATGTGTGCTGGAGGTCACAGTTTGATGAGGCCAACAGAACCACATCATCTGCAAAAAGCAGAGATGCAATCCTAAGGCCACCGTACTGGACACCCTCCTCACCCCGACTGCGCCTTGAGATCCTGTCCATGAAAATTAAGAACAAGATCGGAGACAAGGTACAGCCCTGGCGGAGTCCAACACTCACTGGGAATGAGCTTGACTTTGTGCCGAGAATACGGACACAGCTCTCACTGCGGCTGTACAGGGACCGAATGGCTCGCAGCAGCGAACCCGGCACCCCATACTCCCGCAGTACCCCCCACAGGACACCCCGGGGGACACGATCGTAAGCCTTCTCCAGGTCCACAAAACACATGTAGACTGGATTGGCAAATTCCCATGATCCCTCCAGTATCCGTGCGAGGGTGAACAGCTGGTCCGTTGTTCCACGGCCAGGACGGAATCCACATTGTTCCTCCTGTATCCGAGGTTCGACAATCGGCCGCAGTCTCCTTTCCAATACCCTAGAGTAGGCTTTCCCAGGGAGGCTGAGTAGTGTGATACCCCGATAGTTGGAGCACACTCTCCGGTCCCCTTTTTTAAAAATGGGGACCACCACCCCCGTCTGCCACTCCACAGGCACTGTCCCTGACTCCCACGCGACGTTGAAGAGGCGTGTCAGCCATGACAGCCCAACAACATCCAAAGCCTTCAGCATTTCAGGGCGGATCTCATCCACCCCTGGCGCCTTGCCACTGTGGAGTTTTCTAACTGCCTCAGTGACCTCTGCCAGAGAGATGGGTGACGACCCTCCTGATTCTTCTGGCCCTGCCTCCTCTATGGAGGGCGTGTCAGTCGGATTTAGGAGCTCCTCAAAGTGTTCCTTCCACCGTCCGACCACATCCTCAGTTGAGGTCAGGACCTCCCCGTCCCTGCTGAGAACAGCCTGGACGAGGCCCTGCCTGCCCTTCCTGAGTCGCCTGACGGTTTGCCAGAACCTCTTTGAGGCCAACCGAAAGTCCTTTTCCATGGCCTCCCCAAACTCCTCCCATACCCGAGTTTTTGCTTCCATGACAGCCGTTGCTGCTGCCCTTTTGGCATGCCGGTACCCCTCAGCCAATTCCGGAGTCCCCCGTGCTAGCCAAGCCCGGAAGGCCTCCTTCTTCAGCCTGACGACTTCCCTCACCGGTGGCGTCCACCACCGGGTCCTTGGGTTGCCGCCACGACAGGCACCAACGACCGTCTGGCCACAGCTCAATGCTGCCGCTTCAACAATGGAGGCTCTGAACAGGGTCCATTCAGACTCCATGTCCCCAGCCTCCCTCGGGATCAGGGAGAAGCTCCGCCGGAGGTGTGAGTTGAAGATCTTCCGCACAGGGTCCTCAGCCAGCCGTTCCCAGTTCACCCTCACTATGCGCTTGGGTTTACCAGGTCTGTCTGGCAGCCTCTCCCGCCATCTGATCCAACTCACCACCAGGTGGTGATCAGTTGACAGCTCTGCCCCTCTCTTCACCCGAGTGTCCAGCACATACGGCCGCAGGTCTGATGAGACAACTACAAAGTCGATCATCGACCGTTGGCCTAAGGAGCTCTGGTACCAGGTACACTTATGAGCTACCTTATGCTCGAACATGGTGTTTGTTATGGACAATCCATGACTCGCACAGAAGTCCAATAACAAAGCACCACTCGGGTTCAGATCAGGTAGGCCGTTCCTCCCAATCACTCCCCTCCAAGTCTCTCCATCATTGCCAACGTGAGCATTGAAGTCTCCCAGTAGAACTACCCCAGATGGTGTCTTCACTAGGACACTTTCCAGTGTATCTAGGAAGGCTGGGTACTCTGAGCTGCCGTTCGGCGCGTACGCCGTCACGACAGTCAGAGATTTCCCCCCTGCAACCCGAAGGCGCAGTGAGGCAACCCTTTCGTTCACCGGTACAAACTCCACCACGGCGGCGCTCAGTCGGGGGCTAACAAGTAACCCCACACCTGCCCGCCGCCTCTCGCCCCAGGCAACTCCAGAGAAGGACAGAGTCCAGCCCCCATCCAGGAGTTTGGTTCCAGAGCCAAGACTGTGCGTAGAAGTGAGCCCAACTATATCTAGTTGATATCGCTCCACCTCCCGCACAAGTTCCGGCTCCTTCCCCCCCAGAGAGGTGACATTCCACGTACCAAAAGCCAGTTTCTGCACCGTAAGTCCAGTCCGCTGGGGCCCTCGCCCCATCCTGCCACCCGTGTGGCATCGCACCCGGCCCCTATTTCTCCCCTCGCAGGTGGTGGGCCCACGAGAGGGCAGCCCCACGTTGCTCGTTCGGGCTGAGCCCGGCCGGACCCCGTGGCAGGTCCAGCCACCAGGCGCTCGCCGACGAGCTCCCCTCCCAGGCCTGGCTCCAGGAGGTGGCCCCGGTCTCCCTATTCCGGGCGAGGTGCCTGTTTCTTCGTGTGTGCTGTTCATAAGGGCTCTTCTGAATCGCTTTTTGTCTGGCCCCTCACCTGGGACCTCTCTGCCTTGGGTGACCCTACCAGGAGCTTAATGCTCCAGGCAGCACAGCTCCCAGGATCACAGGGACTCACAAACCCCTCCACCACGATAAGGTTGCGATTCCAGGAGGGGATAATATAATATAATATAATATAATATAATATGAGGCTGATGGGGCAGCAGGGTTCTCCCACTGCTTTTGTCTAGAGATATCTGATTTCCTGTATTTCCCATACTATCTTGCCATTGAATGACCCGAGATGGCCTTACCTGGAAATCCACCCCAGGATACTGAATAATTAAAAGCTCAGGGATTTTCAGTCCACATTTATGATGTCTCCCCCTTTATTTACCCCATTAGCTAAAAACCACGGTAATCCTTGTACAGAATTAAGTCTTTGCGAATTTCAGGTAGGTATGTTCTGCTGAAATCATTTGTTTGTTCTGCTACCACTTCCATGGACGCTGTCATTTCTTAAAATATTTGAACAGGCTTAGTTTATCCTCAGAACACAGCTAACTTAAATAAATGTGTGTGATTGTTTCAGCTGTGACTTCCTTTGTTGATTTCCGGAGGGCAACATAGCCTTTGTGATTTGTGTCTCGTCTTAATTGTGTTAATTAGTTATGTGTGTTAATTAGCTGCGATTTGTGCTTGTGTTTGTTACTATATAAAATTTGACCTCAGTTTTAGTCATAGCTTGGTCCTGGAGATTTCTTCTCTGTTATCTAGAATGTACAGCCAGATTGTTTGGACATGCCTGAAGTTTTTCTTTACTGATGCTGACTATGATAACTATGATTTTTGGGGGAAAAAAAGGCAGGGTGAGGGGGGCGGCATTTTACTAACTGAGAGATGGATGCCCCTCAACTCATTTTCCACTTGTCTGACACATTTCTCTGTCCTTTTTTTTTTTTTGGATGTGTGTGTGTGTGTGTGTGTGTGTGAGTAAGTGAGAGAGAGACAGAGAGAGAGAGAGAGTGTTAATCTTATCTTTTTCTTTGGAAATAAAATTATTTATTTAAATAATCTCGAAACCCCTTGTGAATAAAGGTGCGTGTGTTTCTGCTGACCCTATCATTTTCCCTATCAAAAGTCAATAAAACATTAATCCTGATAACAGTGGTGATTGGTATTCCCAGGAACAATATTTTGCGGTGGTTCCTCCCCATCTCTCTGTATATAAGACGGACAGTTTCATCCTTCAAAACCATTGGATCTGGAGCTACAGACTCATTAATCTGAGGCACTGAGGATCCATCATCCCACCTGTGAGTATTCTAACTATCCATTTTAGATTTTGAATTACATGGTTTTGTGCTTCAGTTTTCTCATATAAGAACAATCTTTGTTTTTGCACCTTAAAAAAGGAAGCTCTGCATTTCCATAGTTAAACACTGCAGATGGTCTTCCGCTAACATTAACCAAATGATTGAAAATTTGATTGAACAGGATGATTTTCTGTAATTAATAACGATTAATTGTAGGTTTGCCACAGCTCTACAGAGCAAAACTATCTCGCCTAAAAAAAAAAAAAAAAAGAAAAGAAAAATCAAGACAGTGTGAAAGTAGTTTCAATGAGACTGAATTGCAATACTGGCCAAGACAGTGTGTAACAAGACAAGAGTCTTGTCAACACATATGCTAATAATGTTACTAATACCTGTATTGGTCTTGCTGGTTTTATATCTGACACGTCATGCTCATATTGTCCTATTCTGCAAACTCAGCCGCAAAAAAATGAAGATTTCTGTTTTAACGTTATTGTTTTCAGTGGGAATCTGACACATTTGTCTTCCACTTGATTTTCATTTAAGAACCAGAACCATGAGCAGGAACTACATGTCCAGCGGTGATGAGCTTCGCAAAGGAGACTGTCTGCTGTCCAACAACAGATCATATGAGGCAACCTTCCAGGTACACACATCTTAAACTTAAGGAAATGACGCAAACAATTTTAATTATTGTTGAAATTTTATCAAATTAATTGTGTTAATTAAATACATTTGTAACGGAATTAATTACATCAGTTACATCCCTCAGCAATTCATTTTACCTGTTCTGTTTTTGTGTGTCTTTTGCCAGGAGGATGGCAATTTTGTGATATACAACACTTCCCACACGGCAGTGTGGGCAACTGACACGGGGGGTTGGACAGAAGCCCACTCTCTGCGCATGCAGATTGATGGCAATGTTGTTATGTACAGTAAAGATGGACATGCCCTCTGGGAGACCCAGACCAGCAGCAGCTCTTCAGAAGGATGCGTCATGTACCATCACTTCTACCTGACTGATGACGGAAACTTGGTCCTTGAGCGGGATCTCAAGGAAGTGTGGAACTCTGCCAGGTCTAAAGGGCACAAGTTGAAGGGTTGATTATGCCACTTCAGACCTCGGGGTCATCTAACACAGACACACAGGCAACACATTATATTTTCCATGACCTGTGTTTAAATCCTAATAAAATATGACAGAATGGCCTCCCATGTCTCACTGTGGTTATTTACTGTGTGTGGTAGACAGAACCTGACGTTTTAAAGTATTATCAAAGAACACATCACCAAGGCGACGGCTGTACAATAGTTGATTTGCCTCCGTGTTCCTCATGAAACAAGCAATGCACAGTGTGCAAGCGCAAGTTTTTCCACATCTAATTCGCTGTTAACTAAGATAAATCATAAAAGATCCAAACAAACATCTAAATATTTTCTTACAAGTATGCTGACTCCCACTTGTAACGGTATGCCGATGAATTCTTTAATGTTAACACATGTCTGAGATCCTGCTCGTGTGATCCAAGTGGTTTTTGACTGTCTGAAGAATGTTCACGTTTCATGCATGATAAGACATACACATTCACCATGATGCTCCTTAGGATGCTGGAACACATCATTAAGAAGTTTGATGAAAAATAGCAATTTGTTGAAATGTGGTTAACTCAAATAAAAGACAGATGAAGGAAACTAGCTAAAGCATTAGAATATTTTGGGGTTTTTCTACCAGGATGTTCCCCTGCTTTAGAAATTCTGTCTTGAGTTCTTAGTTCAGTTGAATAATCTCTGACAGACTGAAGTATAGTATTTGACAAAACTATGCTTTCTTATTAAACAGAATCTTCAAATCTCGTAAATGCATCGTTGGAAACATTCCAGTTTACCATTCACCTGTATCCACTGGATGGATAAACGGTTAGGATGAGTTAGGTTACAGTGCTGGGCACACGGTAGCGCTGTCGCCTCACAGCAAGAAAGTCCCGGGTTTGACTCCCTGTCTTTTCTGTGTGGAGTTAGTGTGTTCTCCGCATGTCTGCGTGGGTTTCCTCCAGGAGCTCTGGTGTTCTCCCACAGTCCAAAGACATGCAAAGGCCAGAAAACTAAATTAGAGACATTAAATTGCCCCTTGGTGTGAATGTGTTTGTCTGTGTGTCTGCCCTGTGATGGACTGGCGACCTGTCAGGGTTGTTTCCCTGCCTTTCGCCCAATGAACACCAAGATTGGGCAAAAGGCAGGCTCCAGCACCCCCCGCGACCCTAGTTAGGATAAGTGGCTTAGATAATGATTGAGTGAGTAATGACACTCCCTGTCAGCTCCAGCAGAGGGAGCTACGCCGCTGTGTCATACATTACCTCAACAGAAACAGCTCATCTTGAGCCCCCTCTGCCATATGGCACAATTTTGACGATATGTAAAGAACCTGAGAGTTTTTTAAATTCTTACTCTAATTTACTCAAGATTGGACTGCCACAGGACAAGAAATGGAGACATGGGATCCACAAGGAGAAACCTTGTCTCCTCCAGATACGTCGGTCAGGAACATATGTATTTGGTCAAATTTACATGTTGTATTCCAGGCATTAACTCTCATTCTACGCTTATCAAGACAATCAGAATAATTTTCTTGGTTTTGTTTTCTCTGAGTCTGGTTTTGTAAATACAGAGGAGTCTGTCAGAGATCATAACTCTATGATGTGACTGCAGTGACTCTAAGAGAAACATTAGAGTTTGTCTCTGTCTGTTGTAGTCCTCTGTCCACAGGAATATGTACAAACATTACAGTAAGGAAGTCTGGGTAAAAAAAAATATGCATTATGGGTATGAGAATTGGATTAACTGTAGTATTCAACCCATTAACTGCAAATGTAAATATGATTTCTGTTTGTAAACAAACTCAGTCATAGAAATGTTTAAGTTTGTGTCTGTCTCCAAGTTTCAAGTTTATTTAGAGGACCAATATCTGTTCACAGTCTCAAAGGGCTTTACAGGCCTCAACAGTCAAAAGCAAAACAGGACAGCACCCCCTGACTTAATCCTCACGGCGGGCAAGAAGAAAACTCCCCAAAAACGCAAAAGGGAAATGGGAAAATGGGAGAAATCTTGAGAAGGACCACAGAGAGAGGAGAGCCATTCTTGGCCAGACAGGTGTGCAATAGGTGCTGACCCAGTGGGCAGTTACGATTACAAGTAAATTAGAGCATGAACAAAGCGGATGACGATGCTGACAGGAGGCTGACAGGGGGATGGAAGATGAGAACACCAGGATGGATCAGTCCAGAGGGCAGGAGGAGTCAGGATCACTGGTATCTCAGGAGTAGCAAGTGTGGCTCGACAGAGAGAGAGAGACACATTGTTTGATGTTAATTTCCACATAATGGTTAAGGGACAATGCACGTTGTGTGCCGAGTGCAGGCAGGGACTCCAGCAAGACTAGTCTCCACAGTGTCCAGTGTTGAGTTTGAATTGGTAGCTGAGTCTGTTCAACAAAGAGATTCAGATTTCTGTCTTGGTTTGAAAATTTAACTCATCACAGTGTTAAGAGGGACAGGCCAAGATCCAGCAAGTTAAAATCAAGTTTTATTCGAAAATCACGTAGCAATCTCAAAAAACAAAGTCCAATCCAGGTCAAAGCCAGTTGTCCACAGAGCAAACAAATCCAAATCGTCAGGGAAAAAGCAGGTCAAGGTTAACACGGTCAGAATTTCAGTGTTAAGATGGTCACCTGCACAAACAAGCTCAGAAAAACACACAGTCACAACCTGACAAAGAACAGGTACAGAGACATGACTTAAATACATAGAACGGTTGGCAACAAAGACAGGCTATTGGTGGAAAACAGGAGTTCACAGATCAGGCAATAAAAGTGATCAGGTGGGGGGCGGGGACAGGCATACACAGGAACAGACAGAAGCACATGGCAAAAACAATCAGAAACAAAAGCACATGGCATGACAATACACAGAATGGCCAGCAGGGCGGCCAAAAGTCACAGTCCTGGCAGGAGTACTGACACACAGACCATAGTGCACAAATGAGAAACTGCTTATATATCAGTCGATTACAAGAGAAGAGTTGAGTTTAATTTTTACAGTTTCATTCTGTTTTTCGCTTGGATCCATGTTGTGTTGCTAAAACAAAATTCCACATCGAAGTGAAGTCCTCTGTGGTCTGAGCAGAGCGTGTTTTTTAAGAACAAGGGCTGTGTCACTTTAGAAAAGTAAAACAGGAAGTGGAGGACAGACTAACGCTATAACAGAGACACCAGAGACTCACTCTCTATCTCTGTTTATCAAGGCAATCAGAATGACTCTACTACTCCTGTCTGGAATACTTATCCTAATAACACCATCAGGTAGTTTATGCGTTTGTGTGTGTGTGTGTGTATGTGTGTGCTTCTGTAGATATGGATATTAAAATTCTTGTCTCAGACACTATAAAAGCCTTTTAAACCATGAACAAACATTTTCTAAAAAGGATTCTGTATGTTTTTGAGATCATTCATAACAATAATCTTCTGTGTAGTGGTATAATGATGGTCAGCATTATCTGCAGGAGCCCTTTGAGAGAAACCAATGTTTGTCTCCATCTGTCATACACAGATTTTGTACAAAAGATTATGTATAAAACACATTAATGTAAGTAATTCTGGGCACAATGAAGAACTGTATTAAGTGCACAGTATTTAAAAGTGACCGATTACAAATCATTTATACACAAATTTTTGTCACAGACATATTTTTTTTTCTCTTTCCTACCAGTATGGAGTAAATAAATTAACCATACTATGCATGTCACTGTATGTGTAAATATGAGTCCTGTTTCTGAACAAGCTTTCAGTCAAGGACTATTTACTTTTGTCTCTGTCTCCACAGTGTCCAGTCCTGAGAAATCTCTGTTTGTAAAGAAGGGTGAATCTGTTCAACTGGAGTTTTCAGTGATCTTTTGGAAATTTAACACATCAGAGAATATAGTAACCTATATACCTATGGCCAAACTCCAGAAAGTAGCAGATCCTTATCAGAGCAGAGTAATGTTTTTATGATGAAACCTTCTCTCTGACACTGCACAACCTGCAGAAGACTTACAGTGGACTCTATACAGCAAGATTAGCTGGTGAAAGTGACAGAGAAGTTGCTCAGCATTGGATATCTGTTCTGGGTGAGTAAATGACAGTACAGTGAGTTTAAATGTGTTTCATGAGGGGTTTTTTTTCCCCATAAATGTTGCTGTCAGCTTATGTTGTCTTTTCTCCGAGATACACAGTGTTAAAGAGTTTTATCAGTGAGAAAATGACGTTAGGTTTTAAAAAGACTGGCAGGACTTGAAAGTCATAACCATATGTTAACATTGTATGTAACTCCACATTATTGTGTGTGTGTGTGTGTGTGTGTGTCAGATCCAGTAGCAACTCCTGTCCTGTCTGTTATCTCTAACTGCAGTGACTCCTGTAATGTAACTCTCAGCTGTAAAAGTCATGACCTCTCTCTGACCTCTAGCTGTAACATCAGTTCCTGCCCAGCGGAGACGGTGACCTCATCTTGAGGCTCCATCCTCAGGCTCTATGTCACAGATTTCATCATCTATAACCATAGTGTTCTGAGGTGCTGTTTGTATGTTTTTGTTTATTTTTCAGATCACGCTGCGGTCGACTTGATGTGCCCGCTGTAAACGGTGCTGTTCTCTGTTACTCTGTTACTCATTTCAGGTGCCATGGACCGCCTGGACTCAAAACATTTATCATTAAATCTCTATAACCTTGATTCATTATACTCAAATGCAGCTGTGTTGTTATGCAGCTGCTGTAAGACTCATATAACATATGTATCATATTCACTCAAGCTGCTCTGATCAGTCACAGTATCATAACTCTCAACCTCACACACAGTAACTTCTCTTTTCTCTACTCATGCCTCACTCATTCTACCACCATTTCCTTTATGTCTACATAACACAAAAATAATTGTGAAATTTAGGAACCATGTAATTTCTTGTCATCTATCTCATGTTTTATGGCCTTGTCCACTAAAATTTTACATCAGAGTTTTTATAATTAAAAATACCATTTATAAATATTAATGTTTCAGAAGTGATTCTAGACACATATAACTAATGCTCAGTCAACCCTAACCCTAACTCTAACCCTAACAGTGTTTTTGTCACAACCTGCACCGCCATTTTGGACTTTTGGTTTGACATGTCTTTGTGCTCCTGTTCTCTGTCTGTCTCCGCCCCTCACCTGTACCTGTTTGTCCAATTATTACCTTGTTAATTTCTACCAATCCTGTGTTGCCCTGTTTAGTTCTCCCTCTATTTAAGTCCTAGTGTTTGCCTTGTCTTTGTCTATCGTTGTTTGTGTTAGTTTGCACAACTGTTACGCTGCACCTTTTTGTTATTGGCTTTGCTTTTGTTTTGCACTTGTATTTTGATCTTCATTTTCAGTAAAGTCTTCCGTTTTTGTCACTTCAACCATCGTGTCTTGCACTTGGGTCCTGCACCACGCCACCAGCCGTGACAGTTTTGCACCGGGCTGTGGTATATGACTAGGACTGATTTTCACTAGTTCATTATTAAAATAAAAGCTTTGTTCAGAGTGACTGGTCCGTGCGTGTGTCAGAGAGAACAGCCAGTGTGCTTGTCAGACACACGCACGTGCGCGCACACACACACACACACACACACACACACACACACACACACACACAATCAAAATCAAATAATTAAAAAATCATCTGTGAATTATGAGGATTTAAGTGTGATCTTTGATGTGGACTAATCACAGACTGTAACACACAAAAACCTTGAATAAGCTTATTGTTGTAATTACTTGGAATGAATTCATAAATTTGTTTGTAGCTGTTTTAATACTAACAGGGAAACTTTAATTTGCTGAAACGTCTTATCATCACTCCTTCAGTTTTAATCCATTTGGTTTTCATTTTCTGTTTCATTCCCTCTTTTCCTCAGTTCTCTAAAATAACTGCTCTTTCTTTGGTGACTGAAAATAATGGCAGACTGAGCAGTGTGTAGAGCTGTATTGTGGTCTGGTCAGAGTGCACTTTTTTAAGAACTTGGGCAGTTCTGCCTTTGACAACTATGTGAGGAAGTCATACTGGAGGAAAGATAAACGTATTTGGAATAATGCCCAAACCAACTTCATCAGGCTGGTTTGTGTGCGTGTGTGTGTGTGTGTGTGTGTGTTTGTGTGTGTGCTTGAGCACAGGGTAGTAAAAACAGGCATATGTATATGAGAGTCAGAATCGCAGATATATGAATGAGTGCTTATTCGTATGGGAAAGAGTAGAGTTCAACATAGAAACCTTCACTTCAATGCTTACAGTCTTGGGGTTGAGTATCTTGCTCAAGGGTACAATAACAGAGAGCTGCCCTGCTGCCCTGCTGTCCTGCTCAGACGATGAATCAATAACTTAACAGTTATTGGGCTGCTAATGCTGGGTTTTGCCATGTGTGTTGGCCACGTTTTTCTTTTTTTTAAAGGGTGAAAATAATAGGAACTACACTAATGCTAGTGAAAAGCATTTGATTGTGAATGTCATTGTTAATGCTACTTTCAGGCAGTGTTAATTTCGTCAACAAAACTTTTTCCACGACGAAAACAAGACAATTACTAAATAAAAATGCACCTTTGAAAATAGTTTACAACTCCTCACCTCATTGCTAATATATTATTAATACATTAATTGCCGGATTGATTAGTAAGCAACGTGTTGTTTATGTGCCTTTATTATGTAAAACATTATTTTAAAAGCAGTATTTGCCATAATAACTTCCAAATAAATGGTTAGTGACAACGTATTACTGTTTTATAAGTTAGAAAGTTAGTCATTAATAAGATGTCTAACAGCCAATAATATTTTAACATTAATCAAAAAGCATTTTACAGTTGACAAATCCTTCTTACATAGCTCGTAAGACACACAAGGTGTAGCTTTTAATATTGTTCAAGAATTGTTTTGTATAATTCACTAATTATTTATTAATCATATGGGCAATTATTACTACCCATTTAAATAAAGAGTAAACAAGAAGGGTAAACAATGATTTAGTTACGTCAGAATGATCCTGAGGTGGAGAAGTTTTAATTCTTCAATGATTCATAAGCTCTATCTCACGTTTAACACTGAATTTTAGAATAAACGTTGGTGAAACATTTCAGCTAACACAACACTTTTTTTTCCTTTTTGAACTGGATCTCGGTTTAAAACTCCCCTCTCGTGTTCCGCATGTCAGTGTATCTGCACTTGGCCTTGACGAAGAGAGGGAGAAAGAAAGAAAGAAAGACAGACAGATAATTCACACACACGAATATGTAGAAATACTGACTATATGGATGCCAACAAAGATTAAAACTATGGCAAAACAAACAATGAAAACTTTGTTGGCCCTGCAAGCAATATCAAAACCAAATTTTCATTGACTTGTCATCGATCACAGCTAATACTGCATGACTAAAATGAACCACAACACAAAGATTAAGACTGTCCAGAATTCAGACAAACACTGTCAAAATGAAAGCAATTTCTATGAAAAATCAGTGTGGGTTTTAGAGGCTCTCTGTAGTGAGTAGAAATGCAGACATTCCGTTTAATTGTGATTTGTGTCTGGTCCACGTGTGTAACAGAATAGAACTATTCACATTATCTGCTGAACTAGATCTGGTCCTGTAACTGGCCTAGCACACACATACACACACTCACACACACACTCTTGAGATAATTTCATACCCTGCAGACTGCCCACAGAACTGAAGCTTCACTCTCTGGTTGCAGCCAAGTGTCCTGTCCATAGATTCTGTGCATTGGTCAGTGGATTTCGTGCATCTCCACCTTGATAAAAAACGAAGAAAGAACCTCATTCCATCCACATCCCTCCATAAATATAAAGATGTAAGCCTGTATAGTACCTTTTTTTTTTTTTGCTAGAAATTACTGTAGCTCCCTGTTTTAATGTCTGCAATATTACATTGCTATTTTTATTTATGTCTAACAAAACATTTACTGCGATGTACATTATGTCCATCACAGAGGGCTGTTTAGCCTGCTCCCCAGATTTATTTCAGGCCCTGATTTAAACACAATATCTGTTCTCTTTTTCTTCATTTTCTTCAGTTCACTTTTCATTCACGTTACCATCTGTCACTGATCGTCAGACTACTTCATTATTTTGAACTTGGTAAAATGAATTCAGAGAGGACCCAAAATTTTGATATAATCTGAGTTCAGTTCATTACTGTAACGATCGACCTGGGAATCGAACCCGGAGCTCTGGCTTGAAAGCCCAGAGCCTTACCCTGGGGCCAAGTGGAAGACCCAATTGCAGAAAGCAAGACAAAAGCTAGTGCAGATCAAGTGATTCCTTTAATAGGTGAATCAAGGCAGAGGTATCCAGGGGGTCATGCAAAAATCAGCAAACAAATCCAGGCAGAGGTCAAAACCATAAAGCAGAGAAAAATCAGTGTCAAATCCAAGAAAAGCGGCAGGCAGAATCTTAGTCCAGCAAAACAGGCAAAAACAGGTTTGGCAACAGGAGGCAGTCCAAGAAAACACAAAAATACACAGAGTTTACAAGAAGGCTTGATCTAGAATTGAAAGCAGGGTAACAACTCAAGACTGAGCAAGGAACTGAAGAAAACAAGAAACTTAAATAGACAGGCAGAACAAGACACAGGTGAAAACAATACATCAATGATGAATTAACAGGCACAACCAAGGACTGAGGACACCACATGGCCAAAACAGAAACTACACATCCCAAAAAACATGACAGGACCCCCCCTCCTAAGAACGTCTCCGGACGTTCCTTCTGGGACGATCAGGATGTCTCTGGTGGAAGTCCCTGATAAGGTTGGGGTCCAGAATGTCCCGGACTGGAACCCAGGCTCGTTCTTCTGGGCCATATCCCTCCCAGTCCACCAGGTATTGCAGCCCTCCCCGTACCCGACGAGAGTCAAGGAGGCGGCGGACAGTATAGGCGGGTTGCCCAGCAATGATCCGAGGAGGTGGAGGTAGTCGAGTTGCGGGAGCAAGGGGGCTGGTTATTACAGGCCGTAACCGAGAAACATGGAAGGTGGGGTTGATCCGCATAGCTCGAGGAAGTTGCAGACGGAAGGAGACCGGATTAACCCTTCTCAGGATCTTGAAGGGACCCACAAACCGAGGAGCCAGCTTGCGGGACTCCACCCGCAGGGGAAGGTCCCGTGAGGACAACCAGACCCTTTGCCCAGGGCGTAGTAATGGTGTGGGCCTGCGCCGGCGGTTGGCCTGGAGTTGGTGGCGTCGTGCAGACCTAAGAAGGGCCAATCTGACCCTCCGCCAGACACGTCTGCAGCGGTGGATGAAGGCCTGGGCCGAAGGGACTCCAACATCAGCCTCTTGGTCCGGAAACAGAGGAGGCTGAAACCCAAACTGACACTCGAAAGGGGAGCGACCTGTGGAGGAACAGCACAAGGTGTTATGAGCATATTCTGCCCAGAGGACATACCTGCTCCAAGACAAGGGGTTTGTGGAGGCCAGGCATCTGAGGGTCGTCTCCAGGTCTTGGTTCAGCCTCTCCGTCTGACCGTTAGACTCCGGGTGGAAACCAGAGGAAAGACTGACAGTGGCTCCAATCAGCTTACAGAAAGCCTTCCAGAACTGTGAAGTGAACTGGGGTCCACGGTCAGAAACCACATCTACTGGGAGACCAAAGACTCTAAAAACTTGCTGGCAGACAATTTCTGCGGTCTCTTGAGCAGAGGGGAGTTTGGGTAAGGGGACAAAACGACAGGCCTTGGAAAAACGGTCCACAATGACCAGGATGACTGTGTTTCCCTGGGAAGAGGGGAGACCTGTAATGAAGTCCATGGAGATGTGGGACCAAGGGCGTTTGGGGATGGGTAGGGGATGAAGGAGACCATGGGGAGGTGTGTGAGGACTTTTATTTTGGGCACAAACAGGGCAGGCAGCGACGAAGGACTGGACATCAGCATTCATCCCAGGCCACCAGAACCGCCTCTTCAGGAACTCTAACGTCCTGCCAGTGCCGGGATGGCCGGTTAACTGAGAGGAGTGCCCCCATTGAAGGACCTGGGAGCGTACAGAGGCAGGGACAAACAGACGAGCCAGAGGTCCATTACCAGGGTCAGGTTCCCCCTGCTGGGCTTGTCGAACCACTGCCTCAATTCCCCAACGAACAGGAGCCACGATCCTGGAGTCTGGGAGAATGGGTTCCGGGGTGCGTTCTCGGTCTGTGTAGGGAAACAGTCTGGACAGAGCATCGGGCTTCTGATTCTTAGAGCCGGGGCGATAAGTGAGCACGAAGTCAAAACGATTAAAAAAGAGGGCCCACCTTGCCTGCCGGGGGTTTAGACGTTTGGCCTTCTGAATGTACTCAAGGTTTTTGTGGTCTGTCCACACGAGGAAAGGATGCTGGGCCCCTTCAAGCCAGTGTCGCCACTCCTCTAAAGCTAGTTTAATGGCCAGCAACTCCCTATCACCCACATCGTAATTTCTTTCAGCACTGGAGAGGCGAGAGGAGAAAAAGGCACAAGGGTGGAGCTTACCATCCGCGGGACGCTGGGAGAGAACAGCACCCACTGCCACATCCGAGGCATCAACTTCAACTGTGAAGGGGAGAGAGGGGTCAGGTAAGGTTAGAATAGGGGCTGAGGTGAACCTCACCTTAAGCTCTCGAAAGGCCCGATCTGCCTCCGGAGACCAAAAAAATCGGCCAGGCGACTTCCAGGTCAAGTTAGTGAGTGGGGCGGCCACCGAACTGAAGTTTCTAATAAACTTTCTATAAAAGTTTGCGAAGCCTAGGAAACGTTGAACCTCCTTGATAGACGAGGGCTGGGGCCAGTCACGCACAGCCTGAGTCTTCTTAGGGTCCATACAGAGGTTTCCCTTGGACAGAATGAATCCTAAGAAAGAGACCTCAGAGACATGAAATTCACACTTCTCAGGCTTTACAAAGAGGTGGTTGTCTAGAAGACGCTGGAGGACCACTCTGACGTGGTGGACATGCTCATGAAGGGACTTGGAGAAAATAAGGATGTCATCTAGGTAGACGAAGACATGCCGGTTCAACATATCCCTCAGGACGTCATTGATGAGACCCTGGAAGACAGCTGGAGCATTGGTTAACCCAAAAGGCATTACCAGATATTCATAGTGCCCTGTAGGTGTGTTAAAAGCCGTCTTCCACTCATCTCCCTCCCTGATACGTACCAAGTGGTAGGCGTTGCGGAGGTCCAACTTAGTAAAAATCGTGGCCCCTTGGAGCAACTCAAAAGCAGAAGACATCAAGGGTAAGGGGTAGCGATTTCTTACTGTGACCTTGTTCAACCCACGGTAGTCAATACAGGGCCGTAGACCGCCATCCTTTTTGCTCACAAAAAAGAAACCAGCACCGGCAGGAGAAGAGGATGGGCGAATGATCCCAGCTTCCAGAGAGTCCTTGATGTACTCTTCCATTGCCCTGGTTTCTGTGGGAGAAAGGGAGAAGATTCTTCCCCGGGGGGGAATAGCTCCAGGGAGGAGGTCAATTACACAATCATAAGGCCGATGAGGGGGCAGTGACGTGGCTCTCTTTTTACTAAAAACTTCACTTAAATCATGGTATTCGGGAGGGACTCGGGACATCTCGGGAGGGACTCGGGACAACTCAGGAGGACTAAGAGACTTCTGAGGGGAACTCGAGATTCTAGAGAGGAGACATGTGGCTTGGCAAGAGGGGCCCCACTCGATCACAGTTCCAGATGACCAACAAATGTGGGGACTATGGAGGGTCAACCAGGGAAAACCAAGCACTATTGGGAACTCGGGAGACTGAATGAGGTTAAACTGAATTTTCTCTTGATGACGTCCCCCTATACACATAAGGAGAGGTGCCGTAAGGTGGTCAACAGTACCATCTCCCAAGGGTCTTCCATCCAGGGCCGTCACTGAGAGAGGATGTTCCAATCTGGTTACGGGAAGGTGGAGGGCTTTGGCTAAGGTGATATCCATGAAATTACCGGCCGCACCAGAATCAATGAGGGCCTGAAGTTCGTGGTGTTGCTGGTGACTCCAGGAAATTTCAACAGGAATCCGCAGGCAGTTGATGGGGGTTATGGGAGTAAGGGCTGCTCCCGTCACAGTACTCCCCCTCCTGGACGGGACTGGGCTTTTCCCAAAAGCTCGGGACAGGACGATCTAAAGTGATCAGGCTTACCACAATAGAGGCAGCACCGTTCTCTCATCCGGCGGTCTCGTTCAGCCTGAGAGAGACGTGTTCCTCCAAGCTGCATGGGTTCTTCAGGACTAGGGGAGAAGTTCTGGGGTTCCTGAGATGACTGCCATGGGGTCGAAGTGGAGCCTCCAGTCCAGGGGCGGAGACGAAACTCGGGCTGTCGTTCCCTCCTTCTTTCTCTCAATCGATTGTCCAATCGAATAGCCTGATCAATCAGAGACTCTAGATCCATGGGCGGCTCTCTCGTCGCTAGTTCGTCCTTAATGGAACTTGACAGGCCGTGATGGAAGGCAGCCATGAGAGCTTTCATATTCCAACCACTCACTGCAGCCAGGGTGCGGAAGTGAACCGCATATTCAGCCACTCTGGTGTTGCCCTGGTGCAGCTGGAACAACCTGTTAGCTGCCTCTCTGCCTCCCTCTGGATGGTCAAATACTCTCCTCATCTCGTCCGTGAAGGTGTTGTAGTTGTTACAAACGGGACCCTGCTGTTCCCAAATGGCTGTGGCCCAGGCCAGGGCTTTTCCAGTGAGGAGAGTGATGATGTAGGCGATTCGTGTCCGATCCGTAGGGAAGGTAGTGGGCTGGAGCTCGAAAGAAAGGGAACATTGAGTCAGGAAACCACGGCAGTCCTTCGGGTTACCATCAAACCTCTGGGGAGCAGGGAGTCGAGGCTCGGAGACAGGCTGACGTGGGGGATCAGGAGGAGCTGGAGGTGCAGGAGAGGGTTGGCGATTCACTACGGTCTGTAGGGTCTGGAGAATCTCATTGAGAGCACGCTCATGTCGGTCAACTGTAGCATGGTGAGTGGCCAATTGTTGTTCGTGTCGAAGCACAGTGGCATCGTGACTTGACACGGCGGCAGAGATCTGGTCTATCAGGGAGGGTCGGGGAGGATGCGGCTCTGCTGGGTCTTTTTGCATGGCTCAGTCTTGCTGTAACGATCGACCTGGGAATCGAACCCGGAGCTCTGGCTTGAAAGCCCAGAGCCTTACCCTGGGGCCAAGTGGAAGACCCAATTGCAGAAAGCAAGACAAAAGCTAGTGCAGATCAAGTGATTCCTTTAATAGGTGAATCAAGGCAGAGGTATCCAGGGGGTCATGCAAAAATCAGCAAACAAATCCAGGCAGAGGTCAAAACCATAAAGCAGAGAAAAATCAGTGTCAAATCCAAGAAAAGCGGCAGGCAGAATCTTAGTCCAGCAAAACAGGCAAAAACAGGTTTGGCAACAGGAGGCAGTCCAAGAAAACACAAAAATACACAGAGTTTACAAGAAGGCTTGATCTAGAATTGAAAGCAGGGTAACAACTCAAGACTGAGCAAGGAACTGAAGAAAACAAGAAACTTAAATAGACAGGCAGAACAAGACACAGGTGAAAACAATACATCAATGATGAATTAACAGGCACAACCAAGGACTGAGGACACCACATGGCCAAAACAGAAACTACACATCCCAAAAAACATGACAATTACAGATGGCACTGAGCTCATTTGGAGAGAATTAACACGTTTGAAAATTCTGGTCAAATGCTCAGAATTCGGAAGGGTTGTTAACATGAGCTTGTATCGATGAATGTGAACAAGAAGCTGAGGCAGATTAGAGACCTGCAGAGAACATCGCAGTCTACAAGGTCAAACACCTTTTCAGCATAATGTGAGAACTTTACATGAGGGCTTGTTTGGTGGGAAGCCTAATAAATATTCATATAATACTAAATGGAAAATAATATTATGACATCATGCCATCGTGGCTGTGCACTTATTTCCCCCCTCAAAAAAAAAAAAATTATAAACATTATTAAATACAAACCACTTAACAGTCAGAGTGCAGTCTGAACATTTCTGAGAATCTTCCAATAACCTGATTGCCTCCTCCAGTAAAAAAAACTGCTTCCACACTGGAATTCAAACACACTGTTACAAAGAGCATAGACGTGGGTGCAAATGTCACTGTCACCATAAAGGCTGAAGTTACACCCGCAAGAATTTAGTGGGGCTTTTTTTTCCCTGTTCAAGAACATGCACGCACGCATGCACGCAATCTGTAGGCCTTGCTCTTACATGATGTGTTGTAGTCTTGGACAGGTTTGCATGAGGGATAAGATCCTGGCAGCCCAGCTCTCAGTAAGAAGACTTATCTTCAGATCTACCTTCAGTCTTGGCACAGAGTGCAGGAAAGACAGCAGATCATCCACACGCTGATCAAACTCGGGAGAGCTGAAAGAAAGCATCACAGACACAGACACTGACACACAAATACACACACACACACACACACACACATACACACACACACAGTGCGTCTGTGTGTATCTGTGCGACACAATGTTACATTTCTCTTTCACATTGTTCATTTCACTATTAAATTGTTTACATTTCTGTGAAATCTTCTATTTTGTAAAATATCTGGAGAAATCTTGTCCAGTTGATGTTGAATCTAGCAGACTGTGTAGAAGTCAGAGTGATGTTCGAGAGTGATGGTTCAGTCTGACAGGTGGAGCTCTCTGTGAATCTAACCATCTTTCTGATCCTTGAAACAGACAACCTGAAACCCAGCCAGAGAAACAAACTTAAAAGTACCCGTCTACAGGGTTCTCTTGTGCAATCTCATCGCATAGACTTTACATCATCCTTACCAATGTGCCTGTGTGCATTAGTTGAAAATATAACTAAAAATATAAAAGATGGCCATCCTTTAATGAACTCAAAGAGGCTCATAAATAATTCCTTACCTGAATTGCCCATCTGTGTTGGAAACACTGAAAGATGAGCAAAGACTCTCTACATCACTGGTCTCATCCACCACAGCACTGTTAACAGTCAACAAATAAACAAAAACATAACACAGTCCACACTAACACAGTCAGGTACAGTACATAAAAATATTTTTCTGCATATGGAAGGTTATTCAGAATGTCACCCCCACCACACACACACACACACACACACACTAGGGCTGCCCCCAAATGTTGTCGGGTCAAATCATCTGTCAGATGACTGAGATTCTTCAAATCAAGCAGTCATTTATTTGTTTGTTTGTTTGTTTGTTTGTTTGTTTTTGTCAGTCGGTGTGCATTACGATAACAGGATAAAATAGGTAGAAGCTTACAAAAATGCACAGGGATAGCATTTCAGTGAGGAATTATAAGTAAAGGGGAATCATAAATATATTTTTCTGTTCTAGCTGGGCTAGCTGGCAGCTTGCTAAAAAAAAAAATAAATAAATCCATGTGACAGCTTGCACTGGTGGTTAACTGAAGACAGAGGCTGAAACCTAAGGTGGAGTGGTTGGTAAACCTACGCTAGCTATAATGTCACAGAAGAAGTCTAAAGTACGGTGGCATTTCAGACTTTTGAAGGACAGCCCTAACAAAATTAAATGCAAACTCTGTATGCAAGAATTCACATATCATTCAACAACATCGAACACGCAAACTACTTGAAATAGGTTTCATAGCGGGCAATGCCGTGAATTTATTTTAAACTGTTTAAACATGTTAATGTTTAAACTGAAATAAAAAAAAAATCAGGCTATAAGAGCTTGATTTAAACAGAAATACATGGGTGCTGCCTCTCTCATTATTCCGACAAATACATATGGTAGCCCAAACATTATATGTCGGTAATTAAACAGGCCACAATTCAAATCATATGCAGCTGTCTTTTATTGATATTTAAATGCTCAGATTCTGTTGCATTTGACTATGTTACCCTGGTCAAAATCATCATATGAAAAAATAAAAGAAACGAATAGTGGAATCTTTGTCAAATCCAATTTGACCAAACAAAATTCCAAGTCGGGTACAGCCCAAACACACACACAGACATACACACACACACCACAGGTTTCTGATTTTTTTTTTTTAAATGGTAAATTGTTATACTCTCTCTCTCTCTCTCTCTCTCTCTCTCTCTCTCTCTCTCTCTCTCTCTCTCTCTCTCTCTAATGCAGGTTCACCTAAAACATATATTTTCAGTACCCATCATCCTGGGATGTCTCATTTCTCTTGAACACCACAACATCACAATGTCTTTTCACAAGACTGTTGTATAAGCCGGTCTCTCTCTAACCTTATCTGTTGTAGACTGGGGCAGGTCTGGATGAGGGATAGAATCCTGGTAGCCCAGATCTCAGTCAGGTCGCTCACCTTCAGTTCCAACTCTGTTAAACCAGGCACGGAGTGCAGGAAAGACAGCAGAGCATCCAACTGCTCATCAAACTCAGGAAAGCTGAAAAAAGGAATCACACTCGGTTAACATACAAAAAGATACAAGGTACTGGTAGAGTACACACATTTTGTTTACAGAAAAAGAGTGTGTGTGTGTATGTGTCTGTACCGTGTGTCAAATGTGTGTGTTTGAATGAATAAGAGAGTGAGAGACAGGACTGTATTTTTTACATGTGGTCTCCTTTCCTGCAAAAGATCTGGAGGAATCGTGTCCAGTTGATACTGGATGTCTCAGAGTGTGGACAGATGAGACTGATTTTTGAAAGTCTTGGTTTTGCATGTGGGCTGGTGGTCTTTGGGGATCCATGTCTCCTGCAGGAATCTTCAGCAATCAACCTGAAACCCAGGCAGACACACATAATTACATTTCGATTCACATATAGAGAGAATAACTTCATGAAGTCTCCTGTTCCTGTGTGCACATGAGAATGTGTACAAACTATCCAGTTTGACAGTTGTTCACTGAGACAGTGGTTCATAAAGAGCTTCCTACCCAAAGACTCCCTTTGTGATTGATAAACTGAGAGATGAGAACAGACTCTCCTCATTGCTGTCCATGTTAACATTAGCTCTGTCAATGAGAGAACAGAATCAATTAAAGCACAGTCAACATAAATACACAAGAGTACGAGGTGAAGCTTCACATCAGCCCATGCCAGCCTATCACACACACACACACACACACACACACACACAGACACATGCGCACGCACATGCGCACGCACACACACACACACACACACACACACACACACACACACACACACAGGATTGCATGGGTATGTTTTTGTCTTACTTAATGTGTTGCAGACTGGGGCAGGTCTGGATGAGGGAGAGGACTTTGATAGCCCAGTTCTCAGTCAGTGTGATGTCTTGAATATGTACCCTTTTCAACCCTGCTACAGAGCGCAGGAAAGACAGTAGAGCGTCTAACAGCTGGTAAAACTCTTGACAACTGTAGGGAACAAAGGCATTGCTATCAAATAAATTGATTACAGAAGCGCACAAGATACAGAGAGCGAACATATCTGTTTTCAACATCAAAGAAAAACAGTGAATGTGTGTGCGCATGTGTACGCGTGTTAGTGTTAGAGAGAGGGAGAGAGAGAAAGAGAGAGAGGACATTTGTAAAATGTCACATTCTGAATAGCATTATTTACATTTCTGTAAAGTCTTTTATCTCATAAATCATCTGCAGGAATTTGTCCAGTCGGCGTTCGGCATCTCTGAGTGTGGACAGGTGACACTGATTTCTGAGAGCGATGGTTCGGTTTGTGGCTTGAGCTCTCTGAGGATCTAAACATCCATCTGTCATCTTTAACAGACAACCTGTTAAACCCAGCCAAGGGACAGGAGTACATGGGACAAACAGAAGCACATGGCAATACCAATCACAAACAAAAGAACAAGGCATGAAATACACAGAATGGCCAACAGGGCGGCCAAATTCCCAAGTCCTGGCAGGAGTACTGACATAGACATATATATCATGTTTAATGTATTCTTGTGTGCATAAAACATATATGGGGCATATCTGTACTGTGTGTTAGGTATTATAAACTACATATATTCAAGCATTAAAGTTTACAATATATTAACTTTGGGCTGACAAGGCAAAACGCAAGGGTGGGCAGGTTGCTGAACAAGTTGAATTGAATTTAAATGTAATTGCAATGAACCCATTACAAAGACTGGTAGCTTTGATATGCATGAATGCCTGCTGCGTATTTTAATTTATATATATACATATATATATATATATATATATATATATATATATATATATATATATATAAATTTTTTTTTTTTATCTTTTTTTTTTTTTTGACAATGAAGAAAACATGAAATTATTTGTGCCTCTCTTGTTTTTCACTTGCATGCACGTGTGTCGCTCCAAATCATGAGACTGGGTGACAGGATGTTGTCAGTATGAAAGTTTAAAGGGAATTTATTTAAATGTGTGAGGATGAAAAGCAGAGACCTCATCGTGGCCACTCACTCTGGTGGATTTACCTACATTTTCCTGAATTAAGTGCTACAGAAAAACAGCTCCTGCTACCTTGACCACCTGCCCACGTTCACTGGGTTTGAGTTTGATAAAATAGTGTAAAAACAGGTCCTTACATGGAGACTCCGTTTGTAAATGAGACACTGAGAGATGAGAGGACACTCTTCTGATTGGTGCAGTTATTCACTTCAACCCTGCAAATCAGAGCGAACGGATCAATAAGATACTGTCAGTAATGAACAGAGTCAGCGGGATTAATGAACACAGAGTCAACCAACGCACAGTCTGTCATGAACACAGGGTTAGTTAAGACTCGGTTAAACACAGCCAGTATTGAACACTCAACTCAGGCACAGTTTAAAAAAAGAGAGTGAGAGCGAGAGAGAGAGAAAGAGATAGAAAGAGAGGGAAAACTAAAGTTCAGTCGGGTTGAAGACAGAAAACAATCTATTAACACCAGCACAGACATACAGTTTTTGTCCTCCCTTTATACAAATTTGTGTTTTTGTGTGTGTTATTGGTTCTTATAGTCACCTGGAAGTTTGTGTGGTATGATGGATGAGACAGGATAACGTTCACAATACTCCAATATACAAATATGGCACATGATTACAAGGATAGAGTGGAGTTTAATTTTCAGAGTTTCATTCACCTTTTCACTGTCTCATCCTCTGTTGCTTAAAAAAACATTAAAAAAAAAACAACATTTCCACATCTACGTGAAGTCTTCTGTGGTCTGAGCAGGGTGAGGTTTTTAAGAACACTGGCCACTTAGAAAAGTAAAACAGGAAGTGGAGGACAGACTAACGCTATAACAGAGACACCAGAGACTCACTCTCTGTCTCTGTTTGTCAAGGCAATCAGAATGACTCTGCTACTCCTGTTTGGAATACTTACCCTAATAACACCATCAGGTAGTGTGTGTGTGTGTGTGTGTGTGTCTGCATCTGCAACTGTAGATCGTAGATATGGATGTTTAAATTCATCTCTGAGACACTTTAAAAGCCTTTTAAACCCTGAACAAACATTTTCTAAACAGGATTATGTATGTTTTCGAAATAATTCATCACCGTTTACTGTGTAGTGGTATAGTGATGGTCAGTGTTATCTGCAGGAGCCCTTTGAGATACATCAGGCTTCATATCTGTCCATCAATCACAGATCACGTACATAGGATTATGTGTAAATATAGATCCTTAAATGAAGCTGGAGTATTTTGTGTTCGGTGTATGACAATGACCAAATAGAAATAATTTATATACACATTTCTGTCGCAGACATATTTTTTTCTTTTTCCTACCATTGTGCAAAAAATAAATTAACTTTATCACGTGTCCCATTTGCTGCATGTACAAATATGAGTTGTTTCTGAGCAAGCTTTGTCTAGGAACATTACAGTACAGTGAGTTTAAATGTAAAACCCTCGTCAAGACTGACACTGCGCTGACACTAGCTGTTTCTATGCAGTTTAACATTGGTTGCACTTCTGTTCTGTTTATTGTTATCATAGTAGTTCTTATAACACGACTGTCACAAGCAGTTTTGCTGGATCCTGGACCTGAGACAGCCACTGAGCAACTCTGGAGAAAATTTCCATAATGCAGTTACAAAAAAATCAAGAGCAGAGGTGAAATTTGAATGGGGAAGTCTTTCCTGTTCTGGTCCCTGGGTCACTTTGTGCAGACTTTGACTGTAATATCTGTTAGAACAGTTTACAAGCAATATTCATGTCTGGTAGATACAAATTGTATATAAAAGTGTTTTATTGAAAGTAACAAAGATCACCTGCTTCACTGATCCAGAATCAGATTCAGAGAGATCCACGTCACAAGATAACTATGGATGTCTGGGTTTACAAGTAAAAATTGATCCAGGGTACTGTTGAAATAGTAAACAAGAACTGGTTTTATGAGATGTAGTTCAAAATCCTTTTATAATGCAAAAAAAAAAAAAAATACAATCTAAATGCTTGCACAATTGATTAATGGTACCATGTTACTGCATGGAAGACATCTTGTGAATTTCAGCCCAGTAGTTGTGTGAAATGGTGCATCCCTGTTTTACAGAACAAAAACCAAAAGGAAACAAAAGGGGAAGTCAGTAGTCAGAATACAGAAATGAGTACAAACACAGCAGCAGCCTGAATTCTGAGTTTGCAAAGTTCAGCACTTTTCCAGTACAATAAGTTTGTAGATTTGAATTATGTTGTATCCTGATTCAATGTACTCAGAAAAAAAGTGTGCAGAGGCAGAATAGGAAGGTTCACGAAACAGCGTTAAAAAATATGAAAAACAATAACTCACAACCCTGCCTCTGTCACGGTTGGTTGAACAGACTGACTGCATGCGCTGGTTCGGTTCAGTTTCATTTAAAAGGAACATGAAAGAAAAGACTTCAAGAAACTTACAAGACCACAGATTCAGGCTTCCAAACAGGTAGACATATAAACCAACACAACATAAGATGGCGCAAGACAATTCCAAACCGAGAACCAAGGCGAAAGCTAGGAGTATTCATATAGAACTTAACAAGACTAAACTAATCAAGACAGAGGTGGAACTAATAGCTGACAGGTGAATTCAGGAATGCAGGAAGTAACACAGATCCTGATCAAAACAGGCCACTAGACGGGGAAAGGAAGGACCAGAGCACGACAGTCTCACTTTTTACTGTGTACATTAAAATTAACCTCCGTTCTTCACAGAGGTCCATACTACCCCATCTGCCCTCGGTTTTATGTCCCCAGATTTCAGTGCTTACAGTCTCTATGCATCCATATTGTATGGTGACATCTGAAAGTCCTATGAACCAAACTGTGAATAAGACATCCAGCCAACTGATGGATAATACTGGATATAGCCACTGTACAGAAGTCAATGGGTGAATGGACAACACAACACTTTTTCATTGTTCATCTGAATGCATTGATTTTTTTCCTCACAATGTTTGTGTCTGTTAGTCTTGACTACGACAAACTAGTTATAAATGTTGATCACATGTTTTTGTTTCTTTACTTGTTTGTTTGTTTTGTTTTGTTTTTTAGTTTCAAACGGTTAGGATGTACAACAGCTGTTGTTTTTTTTTGACTATTGGTGTCTTTTTTCTCCACAGTGTGTGGTGATGAGACATCTGTGTTTGTAAAGGAAGGTGAATCTGTTCAACTGAACATCCAGGAGGACCCAGGGACTCAGATTTCAGTCTTAACATGGACATTTAATTCATCAGAGTATGTAGTGACCTACATGAATAAATTCAAAGATACTGAGATATCAGATGGTTATACGAACAGAGTGGAGTTTAATATTGAAACCTTCTCCCTGACACTGAAGAACCTACAGAAGACTGACAGTGGACTCTACACAGCAAAGACAACTGGTGACAGTGACAGAGATATTGCTAAGTACAGGATATCTGTTCTAGGTGAGTAAATGACAGTACAGTAAATTTAAATATGAAACCTCTGTCAAGACTGACACTGTACTGACACTACCTGTATTCAAAATCTTTAATATTATTATTTGCATTTTCAGGCTGTTCAGCCTTACTGCAGCAGTTCTTACAATACCGTTTCACAAACAATTTTACAGAATCTCAGCCCAGAGATGGCCAGTGATTAGCCTGAGTAGAGAGTGTCTAGAAACTTGGAAGAAAAACACAAAAAACAAAACATAACAAAAAAACTTTTACTTTAGGAAGCCAGTCAGGGGATTTATTTGGGAGAGAAGAGCAAAAGGAGCTGAGTTTGGATGGTTACTCAACATGTGCATGTGTCTAAACCAGGACAAGAGGGAAAATATACATATTGCTTGTTTAAAGAACAGAGGATTAAGATTGCATGGTAACCAAGGCACAATGGGTTCACAAAATATTTTAATATGTTTGACAGCAAAAATAAGGGTTTTCGGAATTCATTTAGATTTCAGAGTCAAATCAATATGATGTTGACCTATGATGGCAGGATGACTGCATCTAATCATAAATAAATGTCCTTCTTAAGTTGTAATTTCCTTTTGGAATGTATGTGTGTGTGTGTGTGTGTATGTGTGTGTGTGTGTTTTAGAACCAGTGGAGGTTCCTGTCATCGTTCTGTCTGACTGGTCCACCACAGACGTCTGTAATATAACTTTCGGTTGTAAAGGTCATGACCTCTCCTTGACCTCCAGCTGTGATAGCAGAACCTGTTCTGAGGAGAAAGTGACCTCTTCTGGAAGCTCCACCCTCACTGTTTATGTCACAGGCAACTCCATAATCTGTAACTATAGTAACCCAGTCAGCTGGAAAATGGACACCAAGGATATTCAACATGCGTGTCCTTATCATGAAGGTATAACATGGATTTTATAGATTTTATATTGTTTGCCTTTTTTCACTAAAATATCGAAACCAAGATAAGGACTAGCATGCTGTTTACTGATGTTTACTGAACCAAGGGTTTGAAGCTTCTTTGATTCACAGTAACCCCAGAATTATTTACACTTCAAATAATATAAGCAGATAATACTGCATAAAATTCCCTTACACTGCTTAGTTATATTTGACCTAGTCAAAACTGGATTTACAGTTATCGGCATGCTTGCATTTAGTACTTAGGGCAACCTCCTTTGTCAAGATAACAGCACAACATGTGATGAAGTAGATCATCACAAGGCCAGAGATCTGAGACCACTCCTCCATATAAAATCCTTATAGATTCAGCTCTTCGGTTGCTTTCTCCCTGCAGATTTTCAGTGGAGTATAAGCCAGGAAACTGGTCTGGCCTGCAGATTATGAATTAAAATCTACTGGTACTTAATGATGTCAATGGTGTAATGTACCCCAACATTAAAACAGCCCCACAACATCACAGATCCATCACCAGACTTCACAGTGGGGATGTAGTTTGATTTTTGGTGGGTTCTGTACTTTGAACAACTTTATTTTAGCAAAAACTGATTTTTTCTCTTATGTTCAGTGTAAGGTCAAATTGTTAAACAATAATGAAATTGTTTTCATAGGAATGGAGTGAAGCTACTCTGTCCCCTTTGTAAAGGTGCAGATGCACATCAGTACAAAGACATATATATATATACCCAAGTATAATGTGACTTAGTATAATGTGACTTTGTTTTCAGATGCAGTGACGCCCCCTGCTGGTGTCCCCATGTATCTGCTGAGGACAGTGCTGCTCTCTGTTACTCTGGTCCTCATGGTGTCTGCAGTCATCATTGTCACCATCAGAGAGAGACTGATTAAATCATCTTAAACACATGTATACACAATATATTTTTCCTCTCTTATTCCCACACTCACTCATCATCTACGCTGCTTATCGTGGGGGGTGCTGGAGCTTATCCCAGAAAGGCAAAAGGGCGAAAGGCAAGGAAACACCCTGGACAGGTTGCTAGCCCATCACAGGGCAGACACACAGACAAACACATTCACACACTCATTCACACCCAGGGGCAATTGAGTATCTCCAGTTCGCTTGACTTGCATGTCTGTGGACTGTGGGACGAAACCCGGAGCTCCCAGAGGAAACCCACGCAATCACGGGGAGAATATACAAACTTCACACAGAGAGGACCTTGGCCTCCCGGCCGGGAATCAGGCCCGGGACCCTCCTGCTGTGAGGCGACTGCGCTGCCCACAGCACCACCGTGCACCCTCTCTTTTATTCTGACATCGTCATCATCATCATCATTTTCTCCCGCTTATCCGGGACCGGGTCGCGGTGGCAGCAGGCTGAGGAGGGTAGCCCAGCCATCCCTTTCCCCGGCTACATCCACCAGCTCCTCCTGGGGGATCCCAAGGCGTTCCCAGGCAAGCCGAGATATATAATTCTCCCAACGTGTCCTGGGTCTTCCCCGGGGTCTCCTCCCACTTGGTCGCGCCCAGAACACCTCCATAGGGAGGCACCCAGGAGGCATCCTGACTTGGTGCCCGAACCACCTCAACTGGCTCCTTTCAATGCGGAGGAGCAGCAGCTCTATTCCAAGCTCCTCCCGGGTGTCCGAGCTCTTATTCTGACATGCACAAATAAAACAAGATCTTTGATTAGAATTAGTGATAATTCGTGTTGTCTTACATGTGAGTGAAAGAGTCTGTGTTTTATGGTTTATACACTTTGTTCACCAGTCTATGAATTTCTCTGTCTGTTCTGTCTGTTTTGGATATTCAGTGTTAGTTTGATTCTCCGATCCGTTGCATTTACTCTAGTAGAAGCCAATTCTTGCTTTGCCTTTTCCTGGAACTGGTACTGAAGTTTTGGAGAACCACGTGAAATAAAACAGGATTACTCAGCACGTGCAACAGGGGGGTCATATAAAAGGAGAACATTGGATCTCCTCTCTGATCTCCTCTCTGATATTTAATGATGAACAAAAAAAGACACTAAGCTATGAAATGCATTAAATGAGTAGGACAGAATGGAGTTGATTGTCTTTGTACTCTATGTGTAATTTCTTAGCATCTGTGCAAATCTCAAAATTCACTCATTCAAAAAAAGTCATTCAAAATTCATACAGTAACAGTGGTTTATTTAGTTCAAAATAAAGTTATTAACTACTGATGAAACTCTGTCATGCATATTATAAAAGCCAGCCCTGCCACCTGTGACAACCAAACCGACTTGTGACAACCAAGCAGCGGGCTGGTTGAAAAAATGTGTTTTCTCAAGCGTTCTAGAGCAGTAAGAAAGACAAGAAAGGTATGTATCTTCATCAGCATCCAATATCCAACCATTTCTGGAAAAAAAAAAATCAGGCCAAAATCACCTGCAGGTTTTGTGGTGGTTCCATGAACTCACCACTCAGACCTACTCAAGATGAAAGTTCTCACATATTTGACATGCAAATCATTAAACAGTTTCCACTAGTTTGACTGTTAGAAGCAGCGTTGCAGCCATCCCCACTCTCCCTGACTTCTCCTGTTTCATTTCATAAGAGGGTTAATGCACAGTTCTTCATATTCAGTTCAGTGTCTGTTTATACATAGTCTAACAGTCTCTTCGTTTAAACAATAACGTTGTCCTTCAAACGCTGCAAGAAAATCGATTAGTAGGACCAGCTAAATAAACCAGTCTTGAGAAATGTAGAAAATAAGAAGTGTGGAATCGTGGGAAAATGAAAAGGGTACATTGAGGAGTGCTTAACAAGTCAAAAACTCTTGCAAAGTATTTAATTTCACTCTATGAGGAATCCAGGTGATATGGATCGCTTAAAAAATAAATAAATAATTGGGAAAAAAAACCTTTTGTGGAATATATTTTAGATGAATAACACAAGACAAATCAGCTGAGTTACGACATTATGTTCCTCTCGTGCTAATTTGTGGCCTTTAAGGAAAAATGAGATACACGAGTGAATATGATAAGGCAGTGAGAGTTCAATAAGTGTTGCGCGATTCTGACCTCACTTACATTTGAATTTATGAGGTGTGTACACAGTCAAACTGTCATTCATATTCATATATTTGACTGCTCGTCTTTGAGTCTGTTATTTTCTCTTGGTATTGGTCTTTCAAATTTATTTGCATTTCTTTAGTGTAAGTGTGTGTGTATGTGTCTGTGTCTATGTGTAGATGTACACTGGGCTTATTGTTGCTCAGGGAAAAGAGCCTGCAAAGAACAGGGTCAAGGAAAAAAATAAAACTGAACTGTTGGCTGAATTCCAAAATATTTCCATGAGGTGTACTGGAGCCTTTTTGTGGGTCTGTGTATTGTTCTTTTACCCATTTGACATATATTTCGATTTATATTTCACATTTCTGTTTCAGTACCATAGAATATACTTATCTTGCAGATTATCTTCTATTTACCTGTATACCTACCTCCTTAAAGTGTATATTGGTCATTGCACTTAGGTTACACTATCTATAGAAAGTAATTAAAGGGAAATGATATTTTCATTGTTTAACTGGTTGTTTTATTTGCTTGTGTGTGTGTGTGTGTGTGTGTGTGTGTGTGTGTGTGTGTGTGTATGTGTTATGTTATATTGTTTCTCTCATATCAACTCTACAAACCCTTAAGAATTTACACTCTCAGTAATGTCTCATTTAAGCTGGCCGTCAGGATGGGTGCCCTGAAATTCTAACCAGTCAACAACTAACTAACTCCTGCCACCTCACCAGTATCACCTACAGCGAGTTAAACATTTAGGTTCAGAGCAGACACAGAATGTGTGTGCATGTGTTTGTACATGTGTGTTAATCTTATCATTGTCCTTGGAAATAAAATAATTTATTAAAATCATCTCTAAACATCTTGTGAATAAAGGCTCGTGTGTTTCTGTTAAGTTTATTGTCATCCAGAATAATGGAATTGTCCTGTGAATGAAATAAGGCAGTAAAACATTAATCCTGATAATACTGGTGACTGGTATTCCCAGGAACAATATTTTTCATTGGCTCCTCCCCATCTCTCTGTATATAAGACGGACAGTTTGATCCATCATACCATTGGATCTGGAGCTGTAGACCCATTAATCTGAGGCACTGAGGTTCCATCATCCAACCTGTGAGTACTCTAACTATCCATTTTAGATTTTGGTTTTACATGGTTCCTTTTGCGCTTCAGTTTTCTCATATAAGAACAATCTTTGTTTTTGCACCTTGAACAAGGAAGTTCTAAATTTTCAAGGTTAAAGACTGGTGATCGCCCTTCTTTTGACATTAGCCAAATGATTAAAAATTAGTCTGAATAGTATGATTTGTTTGTTTCCAGTAGGAATCTGACACGTTTCTCTTCCACTTGATTTTCATTTAAGAACCAGAACCATGAGCAGGAACTACATGTCCAGGGAAGATGCGCTTCGCAAAGGAGACTCTCTGATGTCCAACAACAGAGAATATAAGGCAATCTTCCAGGTACACACACCTTAAACTTAAGGAAATGTCACTAACAATTTTAATATCGTTGAAATTACACCAAATTAATGGTGTTAAATAAATATATGTGTAAATGTAATTGAACTGATTGCATCAGTTAAATCCCTCAACAATTCATTTTACCCGGCTTGACATGTCTTCTCTCTGCCACAGGAGGATGGCAATTTTGTGATATACGGCTGGAAGCCATTGTGGGCATCTGACACGTGGGGAAGGCAAGATGCCCACTCTCTGCGCATGCAGACTGATGGCAATGTTGTTATATACACTAAAGATGGATCTCCCATCTGGCATACCAACACTGCCTCTTCAGAGTGCTGCAACACTAGCCATCATTTCTACCTGTGTGATGATGGAAACTTGGTCCTTGAACGGGATCTCAAAGAAGTGTGGAACTCTGCCAGTTCTAAAGGGCACAAGGGTTGATTGTGCCACCTCAGACCTCAGGGTCATCTGCCACAGACACACACGCAACACATTATATTTTCTATGACCTGTGTTTAAATCCTAATAAAATATGATGGAATGGCCTCCCATGTCTCACTGTGGTTATTTACTGTGTATGGTGGTCAGAACCTGACACATTAAAGTATATTATCAAAAGCCACATCACCATGGAGACACGCGTATAACAGTTGAATTGCCCCCGTGTTCTTTGCGAGACAAGGAATGGACAGTGAAGTTTTTCCACATCTAGATAATTTCCCACTGGCATAAATCATAAATGATACAAACATCGAAATATTTTCAGTCACGTATACCGACTCCCACTTGAAACGGCATGCCGATGAATTCTTTAAAGTTCGACTGACTGAAGTATGTTGACATAGCATGCATGATAAAACATAAACATTCCTCATGTGACACTGGAACACATTCATAAAGAAGTTACCGCAACGTGCTAAACTGTGGTTAACTCAGGGTTTTTGTGATGAGGATGTTCTCTTGCTCGACATATTGTGGGTTCAGTTTGTAGCTTAGCTCAATAGTCTGAAGCAGAGTGTTTGACCAAATTATTCTCTAGTTGAACAAATACAATCTTCAAATCTCAGAAATGCAAAAACCAAATGCCTCTTTTAGTCACAAATGCAAGTCTAACATAGTGCCCTGCCAAAGCTGGCTACTGCATGAGTAAATCATAACCATGGTGTCATTATATTTCTGTATAACAGAGTTTCCACTGGGTAAGGTTCATACTGGACATCATAGTTGGCAACATTCCAGTTTGAAATCCATTTGCATCTATTGGATGGATGAACAGTTAAGATGGCCACTTGCTGTCCTGATAATGACAAAGGTTCCCCTGAGATTATGGGAAATACTTAATTACTCTATGCAAAATTAAGAATAACTTGTTAACCTGAAATATAGCAAAGTTAGATAACATTCATGGATCAGTATTGTGGTGAATATCGGTGAATTGTTAACGTAGTTGATTCAGTTAATATCACTCAGGGCGGTTTATTTGACTGAGAGGTGAATGCTCACTTCTGAAAGTTATGTTCTTTGTAAAGTCAAAGCTGACTGTGCAATGTCGAATTTCACTTTCATATTAATAATAATATGTGCAAAATAAAATAATAAAAATATTTAATAAAAATACAATAATAAAAAAATAATAATAAAATTAATGAAAAAACAGCATTTTTCACACACTAAATAATCACTTGAGCATGTGTTTTTCAAGCTAGAAATCATTGGATAAAATATGTGCTATTTTTGGGGGTTTTTTTGTCACATGCTTTTGTTTATTTTGGTTTTCCATGTGCTCTGGCCCCACCCCTCACTTATCATGTCATTGTGCTCACCTGTCTCTGGTTGGAGTTGTATTAGTCTGTCTATTTAAACCCTGCCTGTTCTACCCCTTGTTTGTCATTTCATACCGCTTTCCTCCCCAGTGTGTTGTGCTAGCCCTCCGTGATTCTGATCGCCTTCCGTATTTGACCTTTGACTGTTTTTGCCCTGTTGGATTTTGCTTCCTCTGCCGTCCTGTCTTGCCCTGCACCTGTTTTTTGAACCCTCTGCCTGTCCTTGGAATTTGCCTTTGTCTGTTGTTTTGGATTGTTCGCCTGCCTCTGACTGCTCTTTTGATATGACCTCTGCTTATTTTTTGGATTCTGCTTTCTGTCAAGTGTAGTGAAAGACTGCTGGTGGCACCATAAACATCCCTAATTCACTCATTGGCGAGTCTGCAACTGAGTCCTAAGTTTTCCCTGACCGGCTGACTGATGTAACAGAGATACACAGAGAACAAATGACCGATACATAACAGCTGTCTGAGTCAGGGGACTGTTTAATGGACATAAAAGCAAAGGGCAGAGGGAGTCAGAGACTGGAACCCCACACAGCCTTCTCTTCTCTCAAACTTAACTTGACTTGTCTAGCCTTTGGGTCTCTTCTGCTCTCCTCAGTCTTAATGTTCACCTCAATTTTGCCTCCAGTCTCGTTCCGTTCTTAGAGTTACATGCTGCCATAGCACAGTCTCTTCCTACATCCCTCATTTTTTCTCCATCTTTTCAGTGTGTGGCTTTTACTCCGTATCTGCTCCAACCGCGGCTGCTCAGTTATCAGACTCAGCGCATGCACCGCTAAGATTTGTTTTTGTTTTGTTTTCTGTTTTTACCTGCTCCTCTGTATGTCTGCCTGTTAGGCAATCAAATCTACGCCTTTCGCTGGTGACTTCTGCCTGCACTCCCTGGCAGCTCCAGCAGAGGGAACTAAAGTGCAATTTCATGCATTCCCTCAACAGTAACAGCTCCTCTTGTGTCCCCTCGGCCTTATGGCACGCTGTTCACAGTTTGTCTACAATTTAACAAACTGGATATAAATAACCTGAGAGTTTTTAAAAATCACTTACTGAAAAACTTTTAAAAACTCTACTCTAAACTCTAATTTGCAAAAGAATGCACTGCTACAGGATGAGAAATAGAGAAATGGGATTTAGAGGGAAAAACCTTGCTGCCTCCAGATGCATCAGTCAGGAAGATATGTATTCAGTTAAATTAACAGCAGCTGTAGTCCAGGCATTAAGTGTCATTCACTGTTTATCAAGACAATCAGAATAATTTTCATACAGAAAATGCACACACAGGCACCCTGAAGCTGTATCATCAGCCCAAATAATACTGTTTGTTTGTTTGTTTGTTTGTTGCTTGCTTGTGAGCCCTCTAATGCTTTTCTGAGAATATTCTGTTATATTACAGAGTCTTTGGAAACTACAGCGACCACGATTGTGACTTCCTGTTTCACACATTTAAAAACAGCAGTGACACTCCAATCATAAAGCCTAACTACTTGTCACATTATTCTTCTGTAGCAAAGGCCTGCAGCTCAAAAACAGCATCAACTTTTTTTTTCCTTTTCTTGTCATTTCATTTATAGACTGAGTTCCTTTATTACCAATGTATCAAGTAATGAAAGCTGCATGTAACAGTCATTCACTGTAATAACTGGTAGTTTCACGAGAATCACAGTTTCATAGTTATGAAAAATTGTATAGCTGGAAAATTGGAAAACACTTTACTCTGAGTCTGGTGATTTAAACACACGGGAGATTGAAATGGAAGTTGAGTCTGTTCAACATTCAGAGAGATTCAGAGTTCTATCTTAGTTTGGCAGTTTAACTCATCACAGACCATAGTGACCTGCAGCATGTGCACAGATGAAAAGCTGCTTATATATCAGGCTATTAAGTTTAATTTTTTCATTCACTTTTTCATTTTGTTTCATCCTCTCTTGCTAAAAAAACATTCCACATTTACGTGATGTCTTCTGCTGTGTGAGCAGGGTGTGATTTTTAAGAACACTGGCTATGTCACTTTAGAGAAGTAAAACAGGAAGTGGAGGACAGACTAACGCTATAACAGAGACACCACAGAGTCACTCTCTGTCTCTGTTTATCAAGGCAATCAGAATGACTCTGCTATTCCTGTCTGGAATACTTACCCTAATAACACCATCAGGTAGTTTATGTGTTTGTGTTTGTGTTTGTGTGTGTGTGTGTGTGTGTGTATGTGTGTGTGTGTGTGTGTGTGTGTGTGTGTGTGTGTGTGTGTATGTGTGTTGTAGGTAGATAGATGTAAAAAATTCATGTCTGAGACACTGTAGAAGCCTTTTAAACCATGATCAAACATTTTCTCAAAAGGATTCTGTATGTTGTTGAGATGATTCATAACAATACTCTACTGTATAGTGGTATAATGATGGTCAGTATTACTTGCAGGAGCCCTCTGAGAAACACCAACATCCATCTGTCATACACAGGTTTTGTACAAAAGTTTATGTGTTAAAAACATTATTATCAGTAATCTGGGCAAAACAGACACAGGATATTGTGTGTTGTGTATATAACCATGGCTGATTAGAAGTAATCTATAGACACACTTCTGTGACAGACATTTTTTCTTTCCTACCAGTATGCAGTGAATAAATCCACTTTGTTAATTTAGTATTTATCCCATTCACTGTATATGTAAATATGAGTTCTGTTTCTGAACAAGTTTTCAGTCAAGGACTATATTTATTTTGTCTCTGTCCCCACAGTGTCCAGTGCTGAGAAATCTCTGTTTGTAAAGAAGGGTGAATCTGTTCAACTGGTCATCCAAGAGGACAGGAGGACTGGGTATTCTACTGGAACCCTCTACTGGAAATTTAACACATCAAAGAATGTAGTGAGCTATAACCTTAAATTCAAAGATCTGGAAATAGCAGCTCCTTATAGGAACAGAGTAACGCTTGATGACGGAACCTTCTCCCTGACACTGATGAACCTGCAGGACACTGACAGTGGACTCTATACAGCAAGATTAGCTGGTGAAAGTGACAGAGAAGTTGCTCATCATTGGATATCTGTTCTGGGTGAGTAAATGACAGTACAGTAGGTTCAAATGTGAAACCCCTGTAACAGCTGTGTGTTCACCTTCAGCACAGAAACACAGCAAAGCAAACTACTGATAAGGAAACGTTTTTGTTCACTACAGAATAAATGTCATAGGTGAGTGTTTTCAGTAAGGACACGTTTATGTGTGTGTGAGTGATTTTACTTGTATGAATGAATTTCTATTAGTATGAAGTTGTCGTTCTGATAAAGTTAATCATTTGAGGCAGGTCTTTCATGAGTTGTTGTTTTTTTTTTTTTCTCATCACCTAACATTGTCTTTTCTTTGAGATACAGATTTTTGAAGAGTTTCAACAATGAAAAAATGACGTTGAGTTTAAATAGACTCACAAGGCCTGGTAAATCGTAACCTAATGTTCACATCATGTATATTTGTACTGTGTGTGTGTGCGTGTGATTGTGTGTGTGTGTGTGTGTGTGAGTGTGTGTGTGTGTGTGTTTCAGATCCAGTAGTGGCTCCTGTCCTGTGTGTTGTTTCTAGCTGGGCTAGCAGTCACGCCTGCAATGTGACTCTCACCTGCAAAGGTCATGACCTCAATCTGACCTCCAATTGTAACAGGAGCTCCTGCTCTGAGGGGGCAGTGATCTCATCCAGAGGCTCCACCCTCAAACTGTATGTCACACACAATTTCATTATCTGTAACTATAGCAACCCGGTCAGCTGGCTAAATGAAACAAGGGAGCTAAAACATCTCTGTCCTCATAATGAAGGTATACAACCACACACACACACACACACACACAACCACTACACACACAGATACAAGCGCGTTCACACGCGCACACACACACACACACACACACACACACACACACACATACATACATATACAGATTCTTGGGTTCTGTATCTATGTTTGTGCATATTTTTCAGATGCAGTGGTGCCCCCTGCTGGAGTCTCTCTTTGTCTACTGAAGACGGTGCTGTTATCTGTTGGTCTGGTCCTCATGGTGTCTGCAGTCATCACTGTCCACATCAGAGAAAGACTGATCAAATCATCTTAAACACACACACACACACACACCACACACACATACACACACACACATTTCAGGTCCCATTAACTGCCTGGGCTCAAAATATTTATCTTTAAGTGTTTATAAACTGTTTTCATTGTATTCAAATGCAGCTGTGTTGTTATTCAGCTTCTGTAAATCTCATAAAACATATGTAACATATTCCCTAAAACTGCTCTGATCAATCACAGTATCATAGCTCTCAACCTCACACACAGTAACTTCTCTTTTCTCCACTCACTCTTTCTCACCTCACTCATTCTAGCATCACTTCCTTTATGTCTCCAGAGAACTAAACAAAAAATAATGTGGAGATTTGAGAACTGTGTCATTTCCTGTCATCTATCTCATGTTTCATGGCCGTTTCCTCTAAATGTTTACGCTGGAGTTGGTATCATTAGAAATACCAGATGATCATATTTTTAAAGTTGGTATTAGACTTATAGTTATTTCTCAGTCAGCAGTGTCATACTGTGGCCAGAACCGATTGTTTTCTTGTTCATTAGTAAAACAAAATCTGGCTTTAACATGACTGTACTGTGCCTAAACACTGAATCAACTTACTGTTAAAAACGGGTCGCTAAAGTCTCCTGTAGCAGTGACAATAAGAAAAAGGAGGTATTCATCTGTTTTGCAAAATCATTTAAAATTTCAAAATTTTAGATGTGTTTAGATTTAGATTTTTTTAGATTTGTCTTTGAGTAAAAGTGGAGATTTAAATCACTTCTTTTTCAGCTTATTTTTTTCATTCTGTCTTCCTGATTTTTTTTTCATCCGCTCAATGTTCAGTTGTTGAAAGGCTAGTGAGGCAATGTTTGCGTAATATTCTTTTCCCTGAGCGGAAAGTGGGTTTTAAAATGAGAGGCTGTACCACTTTAGACAATTAAATGAGGAAGTCACACTGGAGGACTGACTCACACTGTAATAGAGACACCATAGAGAATCAGTCTCATTAATGACATCAACTCTCATACTCTGTTAATCAGGACAATCAGAATGAACCTACTGCTCATATTAGGAATACTGGTCCTGTCAAAATCATCAGGTAGGTTTGTGTTTGTGTGCATATGAAAATAAAAAATTATACATTCAAAGGCCTCTTACAAACATGAACAATAGTTTTCTAAAAAGCTTTTGAAAAGCTATGATTTTGAAAGGTTTTTCATAAGGGTTTATTCTACTGGTACAGTAATAATTAATATTATCTGCAGGGGTCTTGAGAGAGATCTGTGTTTTTGTCTCTTTCTGTCATACACTGTTTTCTATGAGCAGGAAAAAGTCGTTCTGTGCAAAGTATAGTTCTCTTTTTCAGCCATGTCTTTACAGTATGTACAGATATGTATGATCTTCTCCTTCACAGTGGTATGCAGGAAATAAATTAATGCTTTATCGGTCCTTCAATCGACTTTATTTTCAATTCTGAATTTCAATTCTGAATAAACGTTCAATCACAGACGTGTTAAATTTTGGTTTTTGTCTCCACAGTGTTCCATGCTGAGAAATCTGTGTTTGTACAAGAGGGTCAATCTGTTCAACTGGACATACAGGACAAAGAGATTAAGATTTCTCTGTTAGTTTGGCAGTTTAACTCAACCCAGACTGTGGTGCACTGTTTTGATAAAAATGTCTATGTATCAGGTGATTTTGAGAACAGAGTGGAGTTTAATAAGAAAACCTTCTCTCTGACGCTGAAGGACATGGAAAAGATTCATGGCGGACTCTACACAGCAAAGGAAATTGCCGGTGAAGAAAAAATTGTTGCGCAGTACCTTATAACTGTATTAGGTGAGTGTTTCAATAAGAGCATGTTTACATGTTTAGAAGTGATGGCATGAATGAGTATGTAACTGAATTATTATATACCACCAGTGTATGGATTGTTTTTGCCAAGAGTTACTTGCAGTAATGTTTGTACATGTTCCTGTGGACAGAGAACTGTGTGTGACCGACGGAGACAAACTCTAATGTTTCTCTTAGAGTCACTGCAGTCTCATCATAGAGTTATGATCTCTGACAGACTCCTCTGTGTTTACAATAACGGACTCAGAGTAAAGTGATTTCCAATACCAGTTTTATTATAATTACAACTTCGGTCTTATATGTCATAGGTGTGTGTGTGTGTGTGTATGTGTGTGTGTGTGTGTGTGTGTGTGTGTGTGTCTGTGATATGGTAATTAGAAGAGAGGGGCCTATCCTAAGTCAGGCTGTACGGCAAAAATCATTTTCATGTGTGTTGAGATACACAGTATTAAAGAGTTTTATCAATAAGAAAATGACTTTGGGTCTAAAAAGACTCATAAGGACTGGTGAATCACAACCTCATGGTAACATCATGTATATTTGTGTGTGTGTGTGTGTGTGTGTGTGTGTGTGTGTGTGTGTGTGTGTGTGTGTGTGTCAGATCCAGTAGTAGCTCCTGTCCTGTCTGTTCTTTCAAACTGGTCCAGCAGTGACTCCTGTAATGTGACTCTTGCCTGTAGAGGTCACGACCTCTTTGTGGCCTCCAGTTGCAACAGAAGATTCTGCTCTGAAGAGAGCGTGACCTCATCTCAAGGCTCTATGCTCCGTTTGTCTGTCACAGACAATTCTATACTCTGCAACCATAGCAACAAGGTCAGCTGGAGAGTGGATGCCAGGGAAATTAAACTACTCTGTCCCTTTATTAAAGGTGTGGACACATACAAATACACACGCAGACCTATACAGAGGCACAAGAGAGCTGCTTACAGTGTAATGTGTATTTGTGTTTTCAGATGCAGTGACGCCCCCTGCTGGTGTCCCCATGTATCTGCTGAGGACAGTGCTGCTCTCTGTTACTCTGGTCCTCATGATGTCTGCAGTCATCACTGTCCACATCAGAGAGAGACTGATCCAATCATCTTAAACTCACACACACACACACATACACACAATTTGCAATTTGCAATTTGGTATTTAGCAGACGCTTTTAGCCAAAGCGACTTACAATAAGTGCAGCAGTCAGATCCTATTACCCCATAAACAGAGATCACAGTAAGGCTGTGCATTAATTTACTGTTCGTGTTACGCTCCTAGGATTCTTTGACAGGGAATGACAAACACAGATACGAGACAAGGTTGATTTATACATATATATATATGTGTGTGTGTGTATAAAGAAAGGGAGGTTAGGCAATGGGGGACAGGTGGGTCCTGAAGAGGTGGGTTTTCAGTTTCCTGCGGAAGATGGCAAGAGAACATGCACACACACACACGCACACGCACACACACACACAGTGTATACATATGCAATATATCTGCAGTCTGTGTGTAATCTCAGACACTAGTTTCTGACACAGAACAAGAAAATATAAGAGTTCATGTGAGTTTTTCAAGTTCATTCAGCTTCCATCTGTCCGTTTCAGTCCTTCCATATTGGTTCATGCATTGTTGTAGGTGCACTGGAAACTCCTGTTCAGTTATATGAACTATCTGTCATACTCACGTGACATTATACAAATGATTCCATGACATGTAACTGTGAGATGAATTTGAATTTTCAGATTGAATTGAACAAAGTCTTAATCAGCTCTTGTGTCCATTTTCATTTTGTTAGTCTTAGAGGTGTATGCCTACAAAATACTAATACAGATATGTGATGTTCCAAACAGATCTGACAAACATCTCTCACATTTCATGAATTATTATTTTATATGCTGGTCTGGTTGCTGGCTGGTCTGCTTTTACATTCACGATGGAAGAACTGGACAATACAGAAAATCAATATATTACAAAGTAAATGTTTTATTTGTTTGTTTTTAAATGTAAAAAAAAAAGATGGCAGACCAACAAGAATATGTTTACTTGCGGATACCCTGAGTTTTCCAAAAACATTCATAGACTGCTTAATAGAGTGTGCTGTATCCAATGGATGTTCCCACTCATTCCATAGGCATATTCTAACACATATTCTACAGCATCAAAACATTCTCGGAATATATTACATGGGTTTGTTGAATACTCGATTCTAATTGGTCAATTACAACATTCTACGGTCTGTTATTTCTGTATAGCAGACCGTTACTATGTATAACAGACCGTTGCGATGGAACTTTTTTTTTTTTTAGCAGAAGCAATAAAATCATTTTTAAATCCATAAAATCATTTTTAAATCAATATTTTGCGTCAAATTATTGATTCCTTTAGTAAGTAGCCGTGTAATAAGTAGGATAAAGTACATTATTGCGTACATTAAAGGTCATTATAGTGAAATAAACTCCCTCAGGCTGTTTAAAGACACCCTGCATCACCCTGTCGGGGTTTTTTTTCTTGATAATGACTGGCTCGCTATACATACTAATTTGTATTAATACTTGTCTTAATGCAATAATAAATTATTTAAATGACATACAGTAATACAAATGATATTTGTTTTAAGTTATAAAGCAGGCACCTCTGAGCTCCTACATAAACCACACAGGCACAAAGAGTCATTTGAGGAAGACTGTATACACCTGTGTTGCTGGTGTGTTGATTCTGGTATAGTGGGAATGATGGTAGACCAAATGTTCAGTTAGTCCATTTCTACATTGAAACACAGAAACATGATCTGCCCAGTCCCCGGGCAGTAAACTAATGGTCCTGTCTGCTGCCTGGCGAAGCCCCTGTCAACACAACATGCAAACAAACAAAGTGAGATGTGGATCCATTTCCCTGATACGCCATTTCACAGCTTAAGAAATCGACCAAGTTTCATTTCTGGAGGAAACATCACATAAATCTCACAGATTAATAATCAAAACTCACAACTTATTTATCCTAAGCAGTCACATCTTCATTCAGTATTTGTATGTAACAAGTATTCCTTTATGTTCACATTTGCAACTGTTAATGTTTGCATGTTACGGTAACGTATGTTGACACTACAGCAGATGTCTTGTTTTTTTTTGCACTGTCTTGTCTTAGTAATGTTTGCACTGTCTGACTTAGTAATGTTTGCACTGTCTTGTCTTAGTAATGTTTGCACTGTCTGACTTAGTAATTTTGCACTGTCTTGTCTTAGTAATGTTTGCACTGTCTTGTCTTAGTAATGTTTGCACTGTCTGACTTAGTAATGTTTGCAAAGTCTTGTCTCAGTAATGTTTGCACTGTCTTGTCTTAGTAATGTTTGCACTGTCTGACTTAGTAATGTTTGCACTGTCTGACTTAGTAATGTTTGCACTGTCTTGTCTTAGTAATGTTTGCACTGTCTGACTTAGTAATGTTTGCAAAGTCTTGTCTCAGTAATGTTTGCACTGTCTGACTTAGTAATGTTTGCACTGTCTTGTCTTAGTAATGTTTGCACTGTCTGACTTAGTAATATTTGCACTGTCTGTTTCCACACTGCTGGACTTTATGTAGTTTTGTGTAGGCCTATGTGGTCTCAGTTAGTTCTGTTGTAGTCTCATGTGGCCCTGTGTTGTACTATGTAGCACCATGGTCCTGGAGGAAGGCTGTTTAATCTCACTGTGTGCTAGCTGTATATGCTTGAAATGACAATAATGACGTCTCACACACAGTTTAAAGCAAAATAAAAGTTCTCTTAGCATCTCAACACTCTTTCTTAATCAACAAATTGCTATCACAGACATGTGTAATTTAAAATTCAACCCATCAAACCTATCAACCTATTATTTACAACAAACAAAGATCCTGTCCAACAGTAGTTGGCCTTACCAGGCAAATTGTGTGAACCGCTGAAACTGCCATGAAACGTATTATTAACGAATACTGGCGCTGACTGCCGGCTCCCTCCAGTGGCTGTGTTACTGACAATTAACCCTTCAGTACGCTGGTTCCCTCTTCGCTGCCCTGGAAAAAGGGTTTGAAAAAAAAATGGAAGACAACATAACGGCCATGCATGTTATGAAAACATGCGTGACTTTCTGCATGATATAAAATTAAAATCTTTTAAATGGGGCAGTTTACCTGCTTCTGATTGATGTGCTCCGGTCTCTGAGCCTGAAAGGAATTTGAAAAAAACAAAAAAACATATTTCATACTTAGCTTACCATAATAAACCTTTTTGTTTTTGTTTTACAGTAAAAAGACCTTATTTTACAGTAAGTAAATGCCTCTTTAAAACGAATTTATTTCAAATAGACTGATTAATGATTTTTACCTGGTAAAGTAATCTTGTTCTTCCATACCTCCCTCTCAGGGTCACCTTCCTCCAATATTTTCATGGTGACTTCATCATTCTCTGCATCCATGCGCACAGAAAACAGGGGACTATAGTTTGGGCCATAGTCCCACTCGAATGAGGCACTCTGAAATTACAGAACAGGATGCATATGCGATAAGCACTACACCATTAACCATATCTCAGTTTTAGTCTTAAGCATGCATGGAACTGGTTTAAATTTTAAGTTCTTTTGGCAGAGGCAACTGTAAGGTCATGTTTAACACACACCAAGGACAAAGACATCTTTTGGAAAAACTGAAGCTTTATTCTTGGTTGGCTCTTACAAAGTCTATGACTGCTGACATTCTTCATGCATGTGAGTAAAATCAAAAATGGAATTGAACTGGATTGAGGGTGACATGGAGCATGAAACTCAATCATCTGCTTGATGTTACCAGGAAATCAACTGTGTATGACTATATGCATGACAATAAAGAATCACAGTATCTGTTTTGATGAGATGAGAACAATGCCTAAGGTTTTATTAGTTTGTATATAAACATAAAGTACTAACAGTGCAGTCAACAGCACAGTTCATGTTACCATCAGAAACCTGGAGAACTACAGCTTGTCCTTGATTTACAACGGATGCCATTTATAACCAGTCAGACTCACAACAGCCATCCAGTTAACCTCATTATATTATTTTTGAGTGGACGGAGTTGGTTCGTAATGTCTAACAACAACTGTTTTCATCTCCTGCAGGACAACATCGGCTGGCCATGCTGTGACAAGGCAGCTGTGTTTGATCTTGTTTAGATCTCAGTGTGTTTTATATTGTTCAGGTCTCGATGTGTTTTTTTCTTTGTTCGGGGGGGGGGGGGGGGGGGGGGGTTCCAAGTACATGGTTTAGTGACTAACCCAGATAAGTTAACTTAGAGTCAGTAGTAAACCTCCTAACAGAAGAGCCACATGGCATCATTCTCCTAGCATAACAAAGCCCCAGGGCTTTTCTATTAGGAGGTTTACTGCTTTCTCTGAGTTAACTTTTCCAGGTTAGTCACTAAACCATGTACTTGGAACACTTCCCACGGGGCTATTCCAGAAAGCGGATTTAGTGAAAACTCAGAGTTAGTTAATTCAGAGTAAGTAATAAACCTCCTAATAGAAGAGCCCTATGGCTTCCTTCTTCGAGCAAAACAAAGCAATAGGGCTCTTCTATTAGGAGGTTTACTCTTTACTCTGAGTGAACTAACTCTGAGTTTTCACTAAACCTGTGTTCTGGAATACCCCCCTAAACAATAACAAACACACTGAGACCTACAAACAATAACAAACACACTGAGATCTAAACAATAACAAACACATTTAGATCTACACTATAGGAAAAAAACACAAAAACACTGGTGGGTGTTTCAGGTCTCAGTGTGTTTCTTACTGTTTAGGTTTCAGTGTGTTTGGATGTTTGGCCTGATGCTGGATTCAATAGTAATATAAAAGAATTTATGACTTACGATGGAACCGACTCAGAACTACTAGGAACTTGTCGGAACAGAACCCCATAAGTTGAGGACACTCTACAGATTTCTGAAGGGCCATAAAGGAATTGACATAACAGAGTGAGCTTTATAAGCAGTAAGATAAATAATATTGATTTGCTGCTGTTTTTTTTTGGACAGTCTTCTTTGTTCTTACAAAGGTTACACTTCATAACACTCAGCTGTTCTCCTCATTCTCAGTGAAATCTTACCAGTGGCTGATACTCTGCCTTTGGTTCACAGGACACACTGTACATTGTTCCAGTAATCAGTTCACAGTTGGGAGTGGTTATGATGTGTCTCGTTTCGCTTTGAAACTGCTGTTTCACCTTCAGAGGAGAAAAGATGTACCATGTACAGGGAAAAAAGCGTCAAGAGAAATCGCTGTTCCATTGGAAAATGTTGAATTCTTAATACATAAAAAAAATCAGTCAGTTTGTACTGTACAATCATATTTATGTACCAACTACCATATTTATGAGTCCACAAACTGAGATGAACTTTTAAAAATTGAAAATTGAGGCTGATTTAATTCCATTTACCTTTACTCGTCAGTGTTTTTACAAGTCATACTTTTTAAATATGTGTTCCTTGATCAGTTGTACTAGAATAAAGTAGTATAATTTGATTATGCTTTAAAATAAATTGTAACTAATTTTTCAACAGAAACGGAATTTATATTAAGGCCTTTGTTTGTCCTTAATGAGGTGCCAGTCATTTTGAAGCCAGACAGTACTTCAATACCAGCAACATGCTGATAAACTTTACAATAAAATAAATAACAACATAAAATTAAAGCGTGTTTTGCCAAAAGACAGTTAACAAGGGGGAAACTGTGCTGTGCTTTCATACAGAAAAGACAGTAATTTATTTTAATGAGTAATAAGTGAGATATTTGTAAGCAAGCTTAACTAAACAGTTAAAAATGTGGTGAGTTCCTTTCCAGATTTCTCCTCCAATCATCCTCATGTCATTCTTAGGTCCTGTCTTCCTAATCAATGGATTTTCGTTACAATTAAGACCCAGGGGTAGACTGGCTGACTGGCCAATCTACTAAGCTACTGCCAATTTGGCTGTAAATTCAAGTCGTCACGTCAAAGGACGGGATATCTGAACCCCTCAGCATACGGTGACCCTGCTCTGTTGTTTTCTATCTAGCTAATTAATATTTAACCACAATAACTGCATGAATTCAACAACCATGGATTGGTGTGGACATATCCTTACGCTGACAGAAGTAAGCAGAGAGAGCTTAATGGAGACATGGTATAAGTGGAGCCATAGAGGTGAAAGCTGATTACCTCGTTGACTGATACAGTCCTTTGCAGCATATGGACATACAGTGTCCTCCACTTCTTGATAACTGCTGGTTCAGAGAAAAGAAGCACCTGAGCCTTGATCTTGCGGGATGGAACAAAGCATCCCAGGACGGGCTCTATAATTAGGCCAAATAGCGAGCAGTCTTCGATGTCGACAATTACGTGTGTGTCGTTCACTTCCAGGGGTTGCATTATCTCAACCCCCTCAGCAGTAACATGGACCACATTCAGACGGAAACTGTCTCCTTAAAAACACATAAATGAGTTTAAATGTTTTTGCATGAACATGACATAACTACACCTAATGTACAGCGACTCACCTGAGAGAATTTCACAGTGAGGGAGATGCAGCTGACGTAAGCGACTCCCACTGCAGTCGATGTCATAAAGGGGTCCGGTAGGCGTCCAATTATTTTGATCCAACAGACGGAAATCCCAGGAAACTGTTTTGTATAGCACCTTGCCAGCACCCTCCATTTCAAACACAAGTTTGGTCTGACTGCACTGAAATATTCCAGTCTGTGGACATCGAAACCTTGGGGGGGGGGGGGGGGGGGGGGGGGGGGCATTTGGCTTAAAGTTAGATGATGTTTACAAAATTTTATTTTCATGTCTTTATAATCTTTTCTCTTTGTTTTTCAGTTTCTCTGTACATCAATTGTAACATATCAGACAATCCTACGAAGGAAACTGGAATTAGTGTTTTTGACAATTTTTGTTAATTAATCACAACTTTTCATGCATAAACAATTTTTGTAAATGAAATGAAGTAAGCCAAAAATACCTATAGAGGATCTTAGAGCCATCTTTCTCAATTGCAGGACTGAACTCAATCACACTTGCCGTAGACTGTCATGGAAAAATTTAAGATCTTAAATCACCTTGTGGTACAAGAACTGAAAACTTATTTTTTATATTTATGTTGTTAAAATATATGGTCCATTTTATGAGACTTCAAATTATGACTGAAAGACAAGTATCAGTTTAAATATATAACAGTTATCTGGATAAGTATTAAATTCCAGGTTCTAAAGATTAAAGATCAATGTTAAAGATTAAGATGCCTGTTGACAATGTAAGTGCATTGCAAGACCTTGTAAAAGCCATGATTCAGTCCTTAACAAAAAAGAGTGTGATCCACACCGAAATGCTTTTAAAGTAAGTAAAGTCTCTGTGACTGCACACACACACTGTGAACAGTGAGCTTGTCCTCTGCATTTAACCCATCCAACACACCAGTAGTGAACACACAACGGACGCAGGAGCAGTGGGCAGCATTCCTCTGCGCCCGGGGAGCCATCTTTCTCAAGGGCACACAGCCATGGATGTTGGGCCTGGGACGCAAACCGGCAACCCTCCGGTCACAAGCCTGGTTCTCTAACCTTTAGACCATGGCTGCCCTAAGAACGCTATGGTCTTCATAACAAAGTTTTGTGTATGTCTGATAGTCTGCATAAGTAGGAACAGAACTTGAATCTTTGTGAATTCCTAGGTTTAGATGTTTTGTTACTTTATGAGTAAAAAATCCATGTAAATGGTTCTTATGTTCCATGACATTTTATTTTTAAGAAGCATACTATCATTATAAGTTGTAGTAGTAGTAGTAGTAATAGTAGTTCACCTCTTTAAGACACTGTAGTTAAACTATTCAACTTACAGAATCAAGTTGCTCAACATTTACAGAAATCCAGGGACTTGCCAAGCTTGCAATGGAGCCATATCCAGACCTTGCACCCTCTGCAAAAGTAAATCATCAAGAGAAAACAAAATCTGTGAAGTTCCTGATGACATCTTTTCTCTATCCACACAGCAAGAAATCTTCAAGTTATGATACTCGTTCATTTAACCAGAAAAACAGCCGAGAGAAAGTCACCTTAGAATCAGAGTGACTGCTTTAGACAGTATGGAACGGAACGTGTGTGAGTGCATCATATGCCTTTTAGGATATCCTCAGACCTTGGCATCACTTTTCATCGCTAAAAATTGATCCCTGTGGAGAAATCTGTCCTCTACATTTAACCATTTCAAAGTACGTAGGATGCAGTGGGCAACTACTGCATAGTGCCTGGGGTCCATCTGGAGACCCCTGACAAGCATGAGGAAACCAGAGTACCTAGAAGAAATCCACAAACACGGGAATAGAACATACAAACTCCTCACAGGATTTTGGGGTTAGCGAGGTAACTACTGGTTTAACGCTGGGTTTTCAGTGTCATGACGCTAGTTCACTTTTTAGCGGGAATGACGCAAGCCTAAACTAAACTAACGACCACAGACAGCAGTACAGTCACTTAACTAAAGCTAAAGCATACAAAAAGTATCAACGAAACTGACAGTTAGACAAGTTAACCACTTGAATTATTGTAAGAAGACTAAATAAAATCGATTAAATAAAAATAAAATCAAACACTTACGTATAACTCCCATCTGGGCACACATCTCCCTTAGTCCAGCGTCCATGTTTAATCGCTGAGAACTACCTCCTTAGACCGTTTGTGTGTGTTCACAAATGTTCGCAGTGAACTCAAAGCAAACGAAAAACTGTTTGAAAATGTTCATGAATGTTTGCCTTTCTTTGCCAATTGAACGCACCTCAGGTTTCATCCGTCTTTTTTTGGAGCTTTGGAGCCACTGTACGCCCTACCCTCTCAACTCTACATTTCAGACACTGCCCTATCGAAGCTTTACAACAAGGTTTACGTTGTTATTTTGTAAGATTAAAAAAATGATAAAAAAAAATAAGGAACAGCTTGGATGCAGGCAATTTTTTCTTAATGCATTGCTATTCAGTTGTCAAGTATATACACTGAATTGATTTTAATACCTTTAATGTATTTGAAATGTGCACTGTGCAACTGTATTATCTAGGAAAATACAAGTATCGGATCAGGACTTGGTATCGGCCGATACTCAATATTAAATCACTCAGATCGGGATCGGTGGCAGAAAAACTTGACCGGGAAATGCCTACTATTAACTTGCGCACTCACACAGTCGGCAGTTTTTTGCCAGAATTCCTTCCTGGCTTTGAATACGGGAACTGTGTTGATTTTAACCTGTATTATAGAATTCCTCATATTTGTTAAAGATTATGGTTTGTTCTTCTTGAGAGAAATACTGTATGCAGCTCTAGACCTCTCGATGTTTGCGACTGGTCATCTAATGCAAACACCGCCCCTTTTACATGAACACACTCTAAGCTAGATAGGGAAAATCTGGGTTGACTCAGTGACTTCATAACCATTGTCGTGATATCGCTTATCTATGACTGCAGTTGTTAGGATTTGTCAAGCCAGCGGACGAAAAGATACCCAGGGAATGTTGAACTTGCTTCGTAGTACAGAGCCCGGGAACGAGAACTTGAACCTGGAACCTCTTTCTTGCAAGGCAACAGTGCTAATCATTACAGCACTATGATGTAGTGGTAGATGGAGAGATCTACACTGCCAGGCTGATAAGGTGAGAGAACTCCTGAGGTTATATATTAAGATCACACAATCACTGCAATCAGGTGCACTGTTACACTTTCACTTTTATGTACCCGTCTGTCTCATGGTAAATCTGCCCAGGTAAATAGTGTGAGTTCTGACAGTTGGTGCTAAGGCCTGAGGATATTAAAGTCTGTGTGCTCAAGCAGGTTTCAGATGTCATGGAAAATGTTAAGTTGGAGTCCACAACAATAGTCAGTAGTCTCCATTTCTCATTCAAAGATAAGAGTTTCAAACATCTATTACCAGCAGGTACTGAATAGATACATGTATTGAAATCTTTCAAGACTGAAGCGGCTGAAATTTACTGCACAACTTCATAATCTATATTCTGTTCTACACACAGCCTCTGTCCTCCACTCTCCCCCATTTTCTCATTCATTCTTTTTTTTCTCACTCTTACCAAACTGGGGAGTTTCCACTTCAACTTCTGTGAATCTGTCTGCACCGAACTGCAGCTTCACTGTACGTTCTTCCCCTTCTGTGCACTGGCCACTTGACCTTGACTGAGGCAATCTCGTCCTTCACAAAGAACCACACACACTTTGTATCAACAACGTTTCACAAACCTTACAGCAGACAACCTACTATGATATGGCAAAGGGGTAATGACACCAGCTGAGAATCTGTAGTGATTTGTTCTTTTGGCTGCCTTTAGCATGCTTGGGCATTCCAAATACAAGGCTTGGTAAAAAGCAATTTCAGTTCAAAGCATTTCTTTAACATCTGTGACACAGCCTTTCCTTTTATTCTCTGCAACAGTATCAGGATTGAACATGAAATCAGATCAAATTAGGACTTGCAAACTCAAGGTAGTCATCAGCTGGGCTTGTGTTAGGTCTAGCATGCTGCTCATCATATGTATGAGTCTAGTGCACCCCTGTCCCCTCAGCTCTTAAGCTTAGGAATCAGCAGAGGTGGACAAAGTACACAACTCCATTACTTGAGTCAAAGTATAGATACTCCTGGTCAAATATTACTCCAATACAAGTAAAACTTGTTCAGTTACATTTTTAAAGTACTGGAGTGCTTGCTTTTAAAAATACTTAATTATTCCAAGGTACATTTTCTTTTTAACGTCAACACATTGTGCCTCAGCATTTTTGCTAGTTAACTATTAGTATGCATCAGCAGAGGATTCACACAAGACTTGACGTTATGTCCCAAATGGTTCCCAAGCTAACTGGATTCCGTACGTGTTCACACAGCTGCTGTTCACACGCTGTGTGAACAGCAGCAGTTGTGGTCTGCTTCTGTCACCAGATTCGTCACACATTCACAAACACATTTTCAAGTCGCATCTCATATCTACTGCGACGAACATGACTGTAAGCGAGCAGTGAGCACTGCATCCCAGAGCTATCCTTCAAAGTAATGAGTAAGGAAAACCTTCACAGAAATGTAGTGGAGTAAAAAAAAAAAAAGTACAATATTTGTCTCTCAGATGTAGTGGAGTAAAAGTCAGAAGTTTCCACAAAAAAAAAAAAGAAAAACGCTCAAGTAAAGTACAGATACTCAAAAATGTACTTAAATACAGTACTCGAGTAAATGTCCTTCATTACGGTCCACATCTAGGAATCAGTGTCTGATTCTTAATTAAGCGCCTGGAGAAAATTACAGAAACATACCCTACAATAGACACAGTGCAGTCTGGGCGTCGCTGTGACTTCTGTAGGATGCTGATTCCTGCCTCTTGTAACAAACCTTGTCCTTTGAATCCTGCTTTAAAACTAAAGTGGAAAAAAAACAATGTTTCGTGAAATCACAAAGTACAAATTAGATCATTTGCTATTCATGATTTCATTAATGATAGTAATTCAGTAATTGCAAATACAAAACACATCAATACAGTTCTTTTGCTGTAAATTATCATTACAAAATGAAAAAGACAAATTATTCCACTTGGTTCACCTTCAGACTTTTCATAAAAGCAATACATTACAATTAAACAGCAAACTTATCCCAGAAGTTTTTCTGAATTTTATTTCATTGTGATACATTACTTGTTGCTGCATTTATTTTTTTTTAAAAAAAGGATTTGAAGTTTACCGCTTAACTTAAGCTTGAAATGGGTCTTTTGCACAAAATGATGAACTGAAGGTCTACCTCTTTCATCAAATCTCAAATTAGCCATTGGGTTATCGCTTCAAATCATTAATTCACTTGATTTGGAGTCTAAGTATTCTGATTTATGCCAAAATTGGCCTTCATTTTACCCGACTTCCTGTAGGCTGGGGCAGCCCTGGATAAGGGAGAGGATTCTGGTTGCCCAACTCTCAGTCAGACTGTTCACATTCAGTTCCACCTTCTTCAGACCAGGCACAGAATACAGAAAAGAAAGCAGAGCATCCAACTGCTCATCCAACTCTGGACAGCTGCAAGACATGATCAAAATATAACCAACATCTCATGTGAAGTATGACAGAACTCAAAGTATTATTTTCAGAGCTGTTATTGTGCAGACATTTATACTCATTCTAAAACAAGGCTGACATAATGATCAAAACCAAAGAGAAAGTAAAAAAATAAATAACATGAAATGAATAAGTAGATATTCTTAATCAAAATCCATCCAAGTCAGTAAAACAAAAGAATTATAACATCAGCAGGGGCAGGTACTGATTCCTTGGCCTTTACTCTACTGTAATCTCTCCTGCTGCCATAACCTGTAAACCTTTGCGTTTTATGCTTTTGTCTGTATGTGAACCCCAACATAAAACCCTATTTTTAAGAACATTATCCAAGTTTCATGTTTCAAGTTTAAGTTCATTTAAAGCCCAATTTCACTGTTTACAGTCTCAAAGGGCTTTACATGCCCACAGGATTACAGCAAACAGAGCAGGGTGGCACCCCCTGACTTAATCCTCATAGTGGGCAAGAAAAAACAACAACAACAAAAAAAACATCCCTACCAACATTCATCAAAATGCACAGACAAGAAACAAAAAGGCAGAAGTGTCTTTCAGAGCATAAAACAACAAAATTTAACACCCACTTCAGGATTTAAAAAAGGCATTTCGACGTTAAGAGCCGATGCACTGTAACTTATGAAAAGTAGGTGAGCAGGTGCAAATTCTGTGTGTGTGTGTATGTGTGTGTTTAAGAGGTATTAGTATATATTCTTAGAATACATACATTTTTTCTTGAAAGCCTTTTATCCTGTTGAAGATCTGTAGGAATTTTGTCCACTCAATGTTGGATATCTCCGAGTGTGGATAGGTCAGACTGATTTCCGAGAGCGAGAGGTGAGTCCACCAACTGGAATGTGCTGGGAACCGGAAGCTCAAGCTGTGGTCTTCAATGTGCAGCCTGAAACCAAACCAGAGACGTACGGTTACATTTTCAAATCAAAACAGTTATGTCATCAAATCCCGTATGAAAGTAAGATATTAAATTGATGTAGCCAGCCACTACTGTTGAGTTTCTATTGCTCTGTTCTCTGTCATATTTCAAAAGGAATTCCAACTTCAGAAACCATTTTATTTTACAATGTATTCTCTGACTTCAAAGATAATTTGATATGATTAAATAAATAAATAATATTATAAATCAATCAATAAATCGATATTTTCAAGGACAGCATTTAGAGGTAAGGATCTTAGCTACTGTTCAAGCACACACACACTGGTTTTACATCTATGAGCGATTATACATTGATCTTCTCTCAAATACAACACACATGTGCATGTGGTCTGGACAATTGTTACTGATATGTCAACAGTAATCGAAAATTTCAATAGTACTATTTAGCCAGTGGGATAATACTGAGAGCTGGTAGTGCCTTACGTGACGTCTCCATCTTTCTTTGAAACTCTGAGAGATGAGAAGGAGTTCCCTTTCTCACTGTCCGAAAGTCCCCAAACGCTGCCAGAGAGAGCACAGACTTAGCTAAAGCGCCATCGACACAAACAGTCAACTACAACGCAATAAATGAAAGTAACACTAGTTCTCAATTTCTACAGGTGCCATTCAAGTGATGGCTTTTGATCTCTCTTTTAGTCTCTTCCACCAATGATCAACATGCCTCACAGGAGTTAAGAATATTCCTACAGACTGACAGCCCTCCCCAGTCACTAGGGAAACCTTCCTGCTTAAAAGAGAAATATGTGCCTAAGCATTTTCAGAGATATTGACAAACATTGTACCTGTGTGACAAAGTTTAGAATCCAATTGAACTAAATCAGGCTTTTTAACATGAACTGTGTATCGAAATCATTGGATAAATATTAGTACAGTAATACTGTATAATATAATACCATTATTTATTTATTCAGTAAAATATACATTTTCTTATCAATGTATTTCTCAAATCAGAGTGTAATGCTGAAGTCTATTTTTATGTGTTTTTTGTTTTAGTTAATAGATATTTGTTTGTTTTATTTACAAAAGTCCACCAGTGGTAAGGCACATTAAAACTATTAATTGCGTAGGCAACATATATGCTCACCTAAATTCTTTTAGACTGGGGCACTTCTGGATGACGGAGAGGATTCTGGTTGCCCAACTCTCAGTCAGACTGTACACATTCAGCTCAATCTTCTTCAGACCAGGCACAGAGTACAGAAAGGAAAGAAGAGCATCCAACTGCTCATCAAACTTTGGACAGCTGCGAGAAACATATACACTCTATCAAACACGCAACTGCTAAAAACATCTGATACGTGACAGGTCTAAAAATATTATTTAGGTTTAATTTAGCCAAGGCTGTTATTTTGGGGGGAGATATACATGGAGGACAGAAAGAAAAATAAACAAATGTTCATGGATGAAAAGACAGATAATGTATGTGTGGGTGCACATATGTATGGAAGGGAGATAGAGTGTGAAAGATGTTAGACTACCTATCAAGTATGTGTGTGTGTGTGTGTGTGTGTATGTGTATGTGTGTGTGTGCGTCTGTGTGCGTGAAAGTGTTTATGCGTGTATTTTAATTTCAAAAAGGCTCCTGAAATTAAACATTGGTCTACAAGACAACGTACCTTTCTGTGACAACTTTTATTTGGTAAAGTATCTGAAAGAGTTTGGTCCACTCAATTTTGGCAATCTCCAGGTATGGACAGGTCAGACTGATTTTGGAGTAGGATGTTGCAGTCTGTGGGGTGGACGTCGCCAGTAACTGACTGCCATTTGCAATATACAACCTGAAATCCAATCAGAGACAGACCATTGCAATTAATCTAGAGAATTATTGCTATGGCCACATAGCTGTGGCTAACATTTTACTAAACCCATCAGATTTTAAGAATTAGTATTTTGTCCAAAATAGAGACTGGATTCGTGTCATTTACATAATTTTTGCAGTTGCTTTGCTTTAGTGTGGATATTAATTTACAATATACTATATTGGTACTTGTGGTGTAATGACACCCTTCATGTGAGTAAATGTTCAATCTCTCAGGTGCAGTGTTATTCACTTCATATCCTAATACCAAACTATACACTACTTGTCTTGTCCGTAGTCAGTAGCCAACTACGGAGTGGAACAACCATCAGCCACCTCTTCTACATGGATGACATCAAACTGTATGGCAGGAGTGAGCGAGACATCGACTCACTGATCCACACCACTAGGATATCCAGCAATGACATTGTCTTGTCATTTGGGCTTGAGAAGTGTGGTCGGATGGTAATAATGGTAAGGAGGGAAGGTAGTCAGAGCCGCAGGGATTGCACTACCAGAGGGCAACATAGCAGATGTAGAGGAAAACTACAAGTGCCATGGAATCCCACAGACAAATGGGAATCACAAAGAGGTCACTAGGAAAGCAGCAACTGCCAAATACCTACCGGTTATCAGATACCCTGCTGGAGTAATGAGCTAGCTAAAGGAAGAGATAGATGCCACTGACATCAAGACATCAAGAAAGCTCCTTACAACGCATGGAGGATTTCACCCCAAATCCAGCATCCTGAGACTGTACACTAAGCAGAATGAAGGAGGCTGAGGACTAGTGAGCGTCAGAGCCACTATCCAGGATGAGACACCAAAACTACATCAGGAAGATGGCCCCAAGCAATGAAGTGCTTATTGAATACCTCAGGCAGCAGAAACCTCAGAGGGAAGAAGAACAGGAGCAGGAACCATCATGGAAGGACAAGCCCCTGCACGGCATGTACCACTGTCAGACAGAGTAAGTGGCTGACATTGAGAAATCCTACCAGTAGCTGGACAAGGCTGGACTGTAGGACAGCACAGAGGCACTGATCATGGCAGCACAGGAACAGGCCCTGAGTACAAGATCAATAGAGGCTGAGGTCTACCTCACCAGGCAGGACACCAGGTGCAGGCAGTGCAAAGACGTCCCTGAGACAATCCAGCACATAACAGCAGGGTGTAAGACACTAGCAGGCAGGGCGTACAAGGAAC